>NC_056729.1:654842326-654852326 GCF_019279795.1 Protopterus annectens | reverse complement strand
ATATTTGCAGGCACCTTAATGTTTATTGGCATCATCTGGGTTTAAAGACCCTGTGTTTAAATATAGCCAAACTATCCATTTATGTTGTGCTGATGAGGTGAATAAAAATGCAGAAACATGCATGTTCACAGCTAGTGGATTTGGCTTTACTGGCCTAACTGCAACCATGAAGACTTAAAAAGTCACGGGCATTCAGAAGCCATGTAGCCGAAATACTTGATATCCTTAAGGGGCAATTTGCATATATCCCATGGACATCCAGTACAGGAGGGTTTAACGTATTACACAGAAAACTCTAGCTTGGCCTGGATTTTCTTGCAGTTTTTACTGAATGGTTTGTGTGACTTTGTACCCTTTGGTTTACACACACACGTGTGTGTGTGTGTGTGTGTGTGTGTGTGTGTGTGTGTGTGTGTGTGTGTGTGCGTGTGTGTGTGCGTGTGTGTGTGCGTGTGTATATGTGTATATATATATATATATATATATATATATATATATATATATATATATATATATATATATATATATATAGATCTACGTCAGTAGATCGAACCTTTACTAGTTCGAACCACATATGGCCAAGAACATATGTTCAAACTCGTAAAAGTTTGAAAACTGACATAAAACCACATAAAACCAAAAAACACAAAACTAAACGTATATAGCATGGGGGGCTATGCCCCCCCGCACCCCCCACCCCCCCCTTACTTAAATATACCAACTCCGAGATCGTACTACATTGCAGAAATGGGAAATCTTCCCTTCTGCTTTGTGCAGAGATCTCCATTCAGTCAGATCAGACTTTTACAAGTTTGAACTTATGGTCTCAGACATGTGTGGTTCGAACTTATAAATGTTGGATCTATGAAGGGAACCTATATATATATACATATATATATATATACATATATATATATATATATATATATATATGCACACGTAAAACATGCATGTATATATGCAAAAAAAAAAAAAGATTTAGTCAAGGTACAGAGCAGCCAGTAAAAGCAAACTGACTATATTGTAAGTAATAAATATTAAAGAAAAATATGTGGTGTATGAGTGTTGTCACCAAAAATGCCAAATTCCGTGAAAATCACAGTTTTTTCCTCAGTGCTCAGATTGTCCAAATTTATCATTTTTTTTTTTTTTTTTTTTTTTTTTGGATTATTCAGAAAATTAGAGGACTACTTTCCCCTGACTTTGATTATAGGAATGCATTGAAAAGATCTTAGTTCCAGGAAATACTGGATGTTTGCTGCTAGCTGATTTTGCTAATGTTGATAAAAATGTGTGTGTCTCTAATTATGGTCTGAATCTCCCTGGTTGGTCTTAATGCACTGACTTACAAACTGTAAACAGTCGTCAGAGTGTTTTCTTTAACTGGGGAATAACTTCTTTTATCTGAATGTGTCAACAGTGGAAGACATGAGTAATGATAGTTCATGGAAAATGTGCATTTTCAGTAGGCTTGTGAACTGAGAATTAGCTAATGTCATAGGACAGTGAGGCTACGGCTGCAGGATCTGACTGGAAAAGTTATAGGTTGTGTGTGTGTGTGTGTGTGTGTGTGTGTGTGTGTGTGTGTGTGTGTGTGTGTGTGTGTGTGTGTGTGTGTGTGTGTGCATATTTTGCCAAATTCAAGGGTGGGATTTTGTGTAAAAATAACAGCTTTATGTATTTGTTGTACAGGCAGTTGAAACACACTTGTGTTTGAAATATAAATCTAGGTGCACCCATTTTATAGGAATAAAGACATAATAACAATAGATTTTATAGTAGATATCACAGAAACATTGGTAAGGCAGGGATGCAGTGGGAAAAGTGAATAGGTTGCAGTTAAGGTGATTCAAAGTAAAGGTACTTTGAATATAGGGAATGGATTGTGCTTTGGAGAGCAAACACTTGGGATAAAGTTAAGAATTTCTGTACAAAATGTAGCCTTTTTATCTAAATTTCTAGAAAATATTTCTACATAGTTTTTTGCCTGACCTACAGAATGTCAAACACAGCTATGAAAGTAGGGCAGACAGTAGGAGCAAGAATTGAGTTATTGTATTTGGTGGTGCTGCGGAAGCGTTGTCTCCTCACAGTAAGACGTTGTCCTGTTCGATTCTCAACTAGAGCGTCTTCTGTGTGGAGACATGCATGAATGGGCGTACCTTCGTTGAAGGTTGTGCGTCAGGGCCGGCAACTCGGCACGTAAAAATCTACTGCCAATCATTAGTGGACCGGAGTTCCACTGTGGTGACCCCTAACCAGGAAAAGCCAAAAAACACAACATTTGGAATTTATGTGACTAAGTTATGTTGGCATTTTTGAATAAATAACTGCCGATAATAGTCATCTTCAAAGACTTAACTGGATTTGTGATGTCATTAGTTATTAGGTAAGTCTGTTGAACACAAGAGCCATTCTGAGGGGGTGATCTGATTGCACTCTCTGTTCAAATGACGTGCTCAGTCACACAGTTTGCAAGTGGAAATTGAGGTAGTCAAACCAGAACTACAAGATGAAGCTCATTAATAGAACGTAGCCTTAAACCTTTGAGCTACACCATGAGACCACGTGTCATATTTTGCTACCGTAATGGCCACTTTTTCACTAAGTCTTGGGAAATTAGATCTGCAGCTCATCAAAGATCCCTCAGCACTGAATGCTAGTCATCAAAATTCAATTTTACTAAAAATCACTATATGATGGTACAGTACCGTTGGAAAGGAAATGTGCAAATCTTTTTCAGTTTAACTCAGTAGCATTGCCTTTTTTTCATGAATTATTCAGTTGTTACTATAACCTGTTACCAGTAAGCATTGGAAAATATTAATATCTAAAACTCCAAACTGTATAGCTTTTCTCTGATTTATCTTTTGGTGCTGTTGGATTTACGAGTTTTGGTATTTTTTTCTTTGATGTATGTTGTTGACCAGTGTGTCTTTACTATGTGAAGAAACAGTCCATTTATTCCTTTTTCTGAGGCTGTGAGTAATGGTACACTGCTAAGACCCTAACAAATATTTTGAGTCCTTTAAAAAGCATGCCACTATGTAAATCGTAACAGTGTCAACTGAATGCTGTTTTTTTCATACACCATGTTGGATTAAGATGATATTAGGATGATATTAATGCTGACGCATATTGTAATTTAGATACAAGTAGCGTTGAAAATAAAAGTTTATTTATACCTCCTTTTGCAAGTGTCACAATTCAACATTTCTCTGCTACTTCTGGCTTTGCCAATGAAAATTATTGATGAATTTTAATAGAACTAAATATGGTGTTAATTATAATTTAACAAAGAATGAATGACAAGCCTTGCTTGATTTAAGTAACAATGTAGATTTGGTAGTTAAGCCTGTTGATAAAAGCAGTAAAAGTGTGGTTATGAATTTTGTACAATATGTGAAAATGTGTTATGAATGATTAATGCGTTTATGAAGAGTAATGTGGAGTGTTATAAACCATTTTAGAATATCAGTTGTTACATGATAAGGAGTATAGATTGAGTTATTTTGTAAAAAATGTTGTTGAAAAGAAGTTTAGTCCAAAGAATTGTAATCTAGCCACATTTACTGCCTGCCAAAAATACACAAAGGTTTGGATAAGTTGAAAGGTCATCCAGTTGTATCTGCACAGAAATATTTTCTGTTTAATATAGGTTTCTTTTTGCATAGTTATCTTTTTCCTTATGTGAAAGGGATTCCCTCCTATATAAAAGATGCACATGATTTTTTACAGAAAGTTTCTTCTGTGATATGGGAGAAGGGCAACCTTAGATGTGGTTAGTCTATATACCAATATTCAGCATATCCATGGTTTGGAGGCTTTACAGTACTTTCTGGGGGAGACACCTAAGTCTATTTATGTTATTGAAGTTGTGTTGTTTTGCTTGAGGAATATTTTTTTTAGTTTTGATAATGAGGTGCATCACCAGAAACAGGGCACTGACATGGGAGCATCTTTTGCCCCAGTTGTCCTTTAAGGTAGTCATGGCAAAATTTGAGTTACAATATTTATATAAACATTCTTTTTTAGCAAATATGTAGTTAAATACTGTCGTTTTATAGATGATATGATTTTTTTATGCAACGGCGGTATTAGTTTAGTTCAAAAGTTCATTAGTGATTTACAGACTAACAGGTTTCAGTTTAAATTTGATGGTATGCAAATGGGGTAACAAGTTTTGGATATAGTTCTTGTGGCATCTGTTGATCGTAAGAAAATTACTACTTCTCTTCACAGAAAATCTAGTAGAAGTAATATATGTCTACATGGTTCGAGTTGTCATCCCTATCATTTGATTACTGGATTACTCCATGGAGAGTTCCTTAGACTTAATATGTTATGTAGTCAAGGTAAAGTTTTTTTTGAGGAAGCTTATAAAACATCTGATATGTTTATTAAAAGGGGCTATAATAAAAAGGAAGTAATGAATGCTTTACAACGAGTAATTTCTAAGAGACAGCAAGTGAATGATGGACAGTATGGTGGTTGCAGTAGCTTAGGCAGGAATAAAAATAAACGTGACAGGGTTGTACAGTATAATACTCATTATTTGAACAAGGGAGGTGAAAAGGATGTAGAGAGGAATAATATTTACTTGTTACCCTATGTAACATACTTGGTGAACAGATAGTTGATCTTTTAAGGTACTATTGGCCTATGTTATTAACAGATAAACAGTTGGTTAATAAGATCAATAAATTCCCTTGTATCTCATATAAAAAGGGTAGGAGTATAGCAGATTTTGTGGTGCATAGTAAATTTGTTTCTCCTACACCTAGAATTGATGGACATATTAAGGTAAATTATGGTGCGCATAAATGTGGAAGGTGTTCCATATGTCAACCACTGGTGAGCCACTTTTCCAATATTAATAATATAAATTTTAAACCTATCCAAGAGTTTAATTGTAATACTGAGGGTATTATTTATGTTTTGCAGTGTCCTTGTAGGTTATGTTATATTGGTGAAAGCCAGAGGGCATTTAAACCAGATTTCAAGAACATATTAGAGATGTTAGAAAAGTACTTTTGGAAAACCTTCTGGCTGTTCACTTTAAAGATTTTCATAACAGTGATGCCACTTTGTTAAAAATTGTATTTTAGAGCAAGTAGTATTACATATGGGTGAAGGGGGAACTCTTAAGGATAAACTGTTTACATTTTAAAATATAATACATTAGCCCCTAAGGGGTTAAATAGGGATTGTAATTGGATATATATAATTAATTAAGCATTTAGCTGATTTTATTGCAGTGTTAATTGTTTTATGGGGTTATTTAATGTGTCTCTTTCAAGGTGGTGTTTGTACTCCTGGGAAGACTTTTCTGCCAAAGCGCTAGAGATAATACATTAACTTATTTTATTCTGTAGATGTGGTTTCTTGCTTAAACTTCATTTGTGAGGTACAGCATGTTGGATTAACCATGACTAATTAAGATACCAAAGGGTCATCATTCTGTGTCATTATGAATGGAAAGATGTTTGCATGAATGCTCCATAGGGTTCTGTTTTGGTGTTTCTGTTAGTCAATATTATGTTATCAAGTATTAAAATCTACACTGATATTTAGGATTATGGATTACTTCCTTAATGCCCAGCTGTCCAAGCCCATGTGGTCAAGCCTAGAAGACCAAATTGTTAGCGCACCGATGATTTTTACATGGGGAAGGCTTGCTTTATTTATTTGTTTATTTATTAATATTAGTTCACTGAGATAATAGATCTGATCCACAAAGGACTTATTTCATGCACTTTTCGGAGAAAAAGAAATGCACATACTTCACAGAGTTATACATGCAGGGGTACCTGTATAGAAAACTGCAAAAAATTTCAGGCATATTGAAAGGTTTAAATATATTGCCGTCCAGGAGATTAACAAAGTAAATAATTAAAGCAAAAACAAAGGCAATGAAGAAAATGAAGTTAAAGCAGTAAATATATGTGATAGAAGACACGGAAAAGCAGAGCAATATCATTTCTCCTTCAAAAGCCAATTAGCAGTTTCTTGCACCTGTGTGTTTGGTCTTAGCATAGGGAAAACGTATTTCCAAATACATATGTTTTTCAGAGGTCTTCTAAAGACCAAGGCACTAATTTTATTGGATCTGTGGGCATGGAGATAATGCAGTGACGAGAGTAAATGAGTAAGCTCAGGAAAGATGTTCAGTTTCTTTAGTTTAAGTAGCAGTAGGTACAATATGAGGTTAGATGTAGCTTGCACAAAGAGCAACAACACTCTCCAATGCATTGTGCTAATGCTTCAGATGTGCTGCAAGTGCTGTGAACCTATGTATTCGATTAGACAGGCCTTGTAGTTTCTTGCAGTTGCAGAGTGAGGCATGTTCAAAGATAGGAGGACATAGTCTTGTAGAAGGTGAAGAATTCATTTTCCTGTTCTGCTATACTAGCTGTAAAGATGAACCCTTAGGCTGTCCATAATCAACTACAACCAAAATAGTGGATCTAGTTATGGGTGCTATCCATGATGGTTCCTAGGCAGGGTTATATTTTTCCACCAGCTGGAATTTGTCACGTTTTCCCTAGCAAAGTCCTACATTCAAGGTCAGTATTCCAGCTGACCATTGAGTGTGAAATAATGTAACACACCCACTACAGTAGCAGTTTTAATGATTGTTTGCACTTTTGGTTAACTGATGTGAATGCGTGTCACTTTTAGCATTCTGTTGCGTTAATTATTTTCTGCAGTTGTCAAGCATTTTTTAGTCAGACAAGTCATTTGTATGTTGAATACACTGCAGTAGTGATTATGTGAACATGGAGTTAGTATTTTAAATAAGGAGGTGTGGGGGCAAAGCCCCCATACTGGGTGTATGGGGACCAGCCCCCCATAAATAGCCTCTCTAACATAAATAGCTTTTTAAAGTATTGTATTTACAGTTGGAATAATTGTTAGTTAAGTGTTGAGGTGATAGAGTTCTTGCCTGTTTTTTGTTATTTGATGGTGGGGATGGTTGATTTGCACCACTGAATGAGCTGTCTCTTTAAAAAGACATGCCCCTTGTTTCTATTTTGTTGGGTGTACTGTCGATTTGAAGAAAACTCAGGTGGACGGTATGCAGTTTTAAATTGCATGTGATGATTGCTTTATACCTACTCATAAAAATGTGCTAAGAGGGAAACAAGAATCTTTTTGTCATGTTACTGAGAATCATCTGTCATTTCATGCGCTAGAATTTTTATGATTAACCACTTTACTTGTTCAGGTTTGCGATGTACTGTAATTATTTCAAATTGAAGGTTATTATTGTGAGTAGTATGTTGTTTGCTGTGTACTAAAAGGATTGTTGTTATTGAATGCTTGAGTTCCCAATACATTTTGTTTGGAATTTGCATTGTTTTCTATGGAATGGGTTCAACAGTTGGAATGTCATCTGTGTGTGTCTGCAGTTTTTAAGTATGTAATCCTAGCTATGTAAACACACTTGTCCTGTAACCTACACATTCTGGTTTTGCACTCATAAATTTTGGATCGTGATCCTTGTTTTTTTTGTTTTATTTTTCATTTAAGGTTACATTGCTTTCAAACCTTACATAAGTAAAAATCTCTCTATCTTGAGATATGAAAAAAATAAGGCAGCACGTTATGAATAAGAAGGGATGGGAAAGCACAATTTAAAAACTATGAAACAAAAGGAATAACACTAGGAAGAGACATTTGAAGGGTAAAATAAACACAATGAAAACAAAATGTCATCTACTTTTCATCGAAGTATTGCTTTTTTTTTTTTTTTTTTTTTACATGTTTTTGTTAAGTTTTATAGCACATTTATTTCAAACACTTTGTGCGTCTACTACCATTAGAATCTCATCTGAGAAAACTCAAACAGCAGTTTCCCGAAACCTGGTGAATTTCTTTTATCTATTAAGATTGTAAACTGTAAGTATGCTAATGTTTTGACTACTTTAGTTAAAAGAGAACATAATAAGATTGATCTAAAATTAATATATAGGTTCATAGATAGATTAGGTTCATAGATTAGTACCAGGCTAACTTCTCTTTTGGGCCATTTGAAGCCTAGCCAGTTACCCCATGTGAGAATCAAACCCTGCACCTTGTGTCTTTAAGGTAAACACCTTAACCATTATGCTATCCTCCCACCCATATTTCAAAAAATGTAGGTGGTTTAGGAAGAGGAACCATATGAGCTCTCCCCTCCCATGCATGGGGGTAGAAGCTTTCTACGTTTCCCTATAGCAGCTAACTCAGAGGTTACCTAACCTTGGCATAAGTTATAGTACTTCTGATAGCATGTCCATTCCTGTTATTAAACTTACAGACTTTGACTATGGCATTAAAAGGATAAATAACACCTAGGTGTGACTATACAAATGTGTAAATGATCACAAACGTGCTACAGAAGCGTATGAATGAAATTAACAGTTCACTGTAGACACATTTAAATGATTTCACAATCATACAGAAGATAACAGCTAAACGTTCACCACTGGAACATGTGAACTACCTGACTGTCTAAATTGTGAAACCATGTCACAGCAATTAAGATTGCATGGAAAATAGACTGAAAGGTCTTTCTCCAAAGGGTTCAGGACATTGTGCATGATTGATTGATTGACATTTGATTACTAGGAAAAGTGTGACTGGGTAGAAGCCCATTTTCAGCGGAGGCCCAGGTGAACAGCTAGAAATTATTACTAAACAAATCTTCAAAAATAAAACAACATCTGCAGTTTAAATAATTATAACAAATTAGACATAATATAAAAACATTAGTTAAGAATCAGTACAAGTTATATGACAATCATTTAATATTTAGAGAAACATTAGACAGTTTATAGAGAAATTAAAGGTAATTTATCTAATAAAAACAGGAATTGCAATATGAAGTTTGGGAAAACAGGCTTATGGTATATTTAGAGCGAAAGTCAGGGAAGTGAATTTGATAGCAGTAAGGAAGTAAGTGAAGAAGGGAGAGTAAGGAGGTATAAGGAATGAAAAGTAACTTGTTCACATTTACGGATGTAATTTATCCTGGTTTTGAGCAAGAACAGAGCCAGATTTTAGCTAGGAAGCCTTTCAGAGTGGTTTTGAAAGATGGAAAGGAAGGTATTGACCTGATGGATACAGGTAAGGAGTTGTAGGCCTTAGCAGGCCTGCAGGAGTACAGACAATGCCCAGCAGATATGATAGGTTTGTAGATAGACGGGAGTTTTTCTTCATTGGATTGCAATGACCGACATACCCATTTCTATTTCTAATTAAAGTGTGTGTTTTTTGATTGATGCTTACAACTGTGATCACAAAACATTGCAACATTAGATCGAGAACATGACTTGAAAACTACAAAAACAGTTAATGCACTTTCACTGGATAAGGGAGCCCAACTGCACTCCCTTCTTATATATACTAGTTTGAAGACTGTTGTATGTTATACAAAAGAAAAAAAATCTCTGGGAATCTGCAATGTAAATTTTTAAATGCACCTAATATTTGCACATTTGTGATTGCATGTAGGGTGATACTAATTAGTGTATCAAAGGCTAGCTTTGCATCAGTGTACACAAAGATAGGCAATAGATTCATATACATCAGTCAAAATAGTAAATGAAGGACTTTATAAACATTTATCAAACACCTACATTAGAATCTGTGACCAAGAAGATGTAAAGATGTATGCTTAGAAATGTTATGAACTATTACCAGTCCTGTAATCTTATCAGTGCAGTACTAATATATGCATGCATGCACACACACACATGCACTTTATATATCTCTCTCTGTATGTATGTATGTATGTGTGTATATATATATATATATATATATATATATATATATATATATATATATATAGGTCTACTTCTGTTTATCGAAAAATCACTTTTTCGAAAAACAGAAAGCCGAACCCACTTTAGTGAAAGTGCACTTAAATGAAAATGCACTTTTGCGAACACTAATTCACCGCATCAAGGAAAAAAAAAAAGAAACACACTAAAAACACAGCCCCCCCATAACCCTA
>NC_056729.1:654784826-654839826 GCF_019279795.1 Protopterus annectens | reverse complement strand
TTCATAGAGCGCATAGATACCATTCATACATATGAACACAGTCTCTCTCACCTGTCATGTATCCACCTGCAGGCAGTTTGAAGGATTGTTGGATCACCTACAATACTGTTTAAGTTCAGAAATACCTTTACTGTTAATTTTATTTAATTTTGCTATCCAAAGACCGTTTTTAGCCATGACCCAGGACAACAGATAGTAATAATATTTAAAAGTAACATTTACAGACAGATTACCTATTGGTTAAATTTCAAACCAGTATTTACATTCTGATGACATTATAACCAATATTTACAGTTCAGTAACTAGTATGGTTGTGCTTTTACATGAGTATTTACACAAATCACTGTTTTCTGTACAAGGATACCAGCACTAATTCAAGTCAGTAACTGCCATGGTTTTGCATTTACTTGATCATAGGAAGTTACTAGTCTAATAGCCCTAGAGTCTTTTAAGCCTAGCCTTTCATGCCCCAGTTTTCCCCCCAATTGTCAATGCCCAAGGACTAGAACAGATTTATTATGTAATACACATGTGTGTATACACATGTATATCACATAGCTACAGTTATCCCACTCCACAAGGGGGGATCCACCTTGGATCCCAGGAACTACCATCCCATCAGTCTCACGAGGCTGATCTGCAAGGGCATGGGACACATTATCATGGAACTTATAAACAAAGCCATTGGCAACCTTCAAACACTGGACCCCACCCAGTTTGGGTTTGTGAAGGGGCGATCTTGTCCCCTGAACCTGATTAACTTCTTCAAATCAGTCTCTAGAGCTGTGGACAAGGGTAAGGCGGTCCATACAGCCTATCTGGACCTTGCCTTTGACACCATCCCCCACTCTGGAATCATAGATAAACTTACTAAACTGAGCATAAATCCCTACGTCACTCGATGGGTTGCCAACTGGCTTACTGACAGAACCCATACTGTAAAAGTAGCCAACGTCAAATCCAGCTCCAGACAAAGTGACAAGTGGTAGTACCTCAGGATTCAGTCCTGGGACTGCTCTTGTTTGGCATCTACTTCTCTGAAGTACAGGCCAACACTAAGGGACTCTGGCTAACAAAGTTCGCAGATGACTACAAACTGGGAGCCATTATTGAATCCTCAAATGATGTGGATATTCTACAAAAGGGCCTTACAAAAACAGATGCTTGGTGCCAGAGCCATGGGCTCAAGCTTAATGCCAAGAAATGTATAGTTATCCACCCCAATACCCCCGCTACTTAAGTATACCAAGTCCAAGATCACACCCCATTGAACAAAACGAAAACCTCCGCTTATGGAGATTTCCATTGAGACGCTCGAACTTTTACAAACTCGAACTTATGGTCTCGATCATATAAGGTCTGAACTTGTAAAAGTTCGACTACGTGATAGGAACCCATTAGTCCAAGTACCATTATGACGCAGTCATAGTCCATGTGTGAGTAAATTACCTGAGACATACCTCCCTAGACTGTATGGAGAGAAATGTCATGAAGCTCTCGGAATGTGTGTCTCAGACTGGTATGAGCCTAGAATTGAATAGCATTTTACCTTCTCTAAGTGTGATGCAACAATACAAGCAAATGTTGACTGACTTTAATGATTGGCTTTGTTTCTGATGTCATTCTAAGGGGTGCAGTATTTGTCAATATGGAAGGAAATGGTCAACAGATCACGTTTCTTTGCCAGGGATGGTCTGTATCTCTCCCCTCTAGGCTTTTAAATATTAGCTTAAACACCGTCTTCCCCCTTAGTGCCTTTTTTAGGAAATGCCAAACTGAAAGTACTTCTGAAATAGCAAATCAAAACCAAGAAAATCTAAAGGTATTACTGCCCAATGCTGGCAGTCTAAACAAAAAATCCAGTCCTTAGAAGCTCTCTTCAGCCGAGAGAATGCCGACATCTGTGCGGTCACTGAGACATTGTTTAAAGCCGCAGAGAGCACATCAACAGTGCAAGGTTATAATGCCTTCCGCACATTTAGACCAGCTACGACACAGGCAGGGACTAAAGGTTGGAGGTGTCTCAGTTTACATCAAAAATAAATATACCTCAAGGCTGGTCAGGCAGCACAATGCACTTGAGCTGCTCCATGTTCATATCACCATAGGTAAAATCCAATACCACTTCCTTGCAAGATGTAGGTCCCCCCTCTATGAATCAGGAAACCATACCATGTATATAAACTTATTGGAAACAGTCGGCTTCCAACCCAGTACCACGTTCATGGACAACTTTAATTACCCCACTATTAACTGGGAATCCTATAGGACACTAAACATACAGGCACAGAGAATCCTGAATTTTGTAAACACAAACTCCCTGGACCAGATTGTTAGTACACTGACCACGGGTGCAACCATACTGGATCTGGTCCTCACAAATATTGGAGAGTGCTGCACACCCCCTACTGTAATGTCTTCCCTGGTAAGGTCAGACCACAAATTGGTCTCCTTTAAAGTAAAATTAAAATCTGGACCCCCCCAACTAAACCTGGTGTATTCAGAAACTGCTCTAAGACTAACTTCCTACTATTAAGTGATAACCTAGAAAAATGTCAAGCCCCCATAAACCCTGAGAAATCTGCTGCCTATTCAGAAGTGTTCACAGAACCCTGTAAAAGCATGATAATAGTTGCATAGAGGCAGCTGTTCCCACCAGGACGAAGTACAGAACTAACTCAAAAAACAAGCCACCCTGGTGGAATCACAAAATCAATAGACTGTATAATAGGAGGAAGACAATCATGGCAAAAATTAGGAGGTGCAGCACCCAGCAGGATATAAGCACTCTCATCAAACTGAACAGACACTCATTGGACAGATAAAGTCTACCAAAGCCACATTTGAGTTAGATTTGGCATCCCAGGCCAAGGACAACCACAGGGCATTCTTTAGGTATTTCCGCAACCTCAAAGGAGCTCATTGTAAATGGAGCCATGTATACTGAGCCAGAATATATGGCAAACCTACTGGCCAATAAATTCAGCTGCAACTTTACTCCTCTCTCCCCTTCAACCTTCCCTCAGGAAATGCCATCAAATATAACTCCCCCTGCTATCACTAGGAAATAGGTCCTTAATGCTCTCTTTAAGGCAAGAACACTGCAAAAATGGGCACAGACAGTATCCCAGGATGCCTTCTAAATAGAATGAAACATGACCTATCAGACTGTCTGGAATTGCTGTTTAAAAGCAGCCTCCAAACAGGCTTCGTGCCTCATGAATTGAGAACAGCAACAGTCATCCCTCTGTACAAAGGTGGGCCATCTACAGCCCTGGAAACTGCAGACCCATAAGTCTCACTGGTCTTATATGTAAAGCTATGGAAGGAATTGTCATGGAAATGATCAATGGTGATATAGTAAACCTCTAAATACTGGACACACCTGATAAGGGAATGAACATAGAGGTGCAGATATGATCACTAAGGAAGCCGATGAGGCACTGCGAATGCCACTTGGGTTAAATTGAGAACAGGCCAGCAAAGACAGGGTATGCCAGCTGGCAACATCTGAAGTTTGGTGAACATTCTCATTGTTAATGCAAATTGACAAAATAGGTTATGTATTACAGAACTGTGCTCTTTATGGTCACACCAGCTCGAGAGGCAGGGGCGGCTTGTGGCATCGGACTGCCAGACTGCAGCCCCCTCAGAAAATGCAAGAATAAATGAAAATAAAAGAATAAAAGTACCTTTTTTATTTTTTGGTTTAAAAACAACAAATTTGTAGCCAGGTCTCTCCGAGTCCGACTCGAAGTATCTTATCGCACTGTAACCGCCTCGGGTTGCGGCGGTTTTAAGTAGATTTTTTTTTTGTTTTCATTGCAGCCCGGGGGAGTAATTAAGGCATCATTGTGATGCCCAGAAGTCTATGTGGTTCCAAACCGCATAGAATTGGAAGGGGCTCGGACTGCGACGTCCGCAGGCATGTCATGACTTGCTTGCTGGGCTAAATGCTGCTGATTAGTTGTCGCTGTCTTCCCGGGCTTTATGTGCTGGGAAAAGAGTGAGAATCAAACAGTTGCAGCCAGTTTCGATTGTGGTTTGTGGACTTGACTCGACTAAGTTGTGGTGGATTTTATTGCTTGGCGTTGGCGGCCTATTTCGTTCGCTGGCTGAAAAAGAAGTACAGAGTTTCTTTTCTTCTTGGTGGTATGTATGTGTAGCACAGTATGATAGTATGTTAAAAGAAGTGTTAAATGCTGACACCTTTACTTAAAAGTTGCTTATCCTGCACAATATTTCTTTTTCTAATATGAAATGTTCCCTACAGAAATAGTGTGTAGCCTTCTCCAGTATTTGCCTAGACAAAAGTAAAGTGTTTTTATGGTGTGAAATAGCTTCTTTGCTATAGAACATCAGTAAAGGTGGAACAGGAGTAGGTGAAGAGATATGGATAAAAACGAGGCACACAGGTAAAGAAACTAGTAAAGCAGAGGAGGAATTATTTGACATTGTCACTATTCTGTAGAATCCTTAGACATTGCAGTGCCATTCTTCACATTTGTAATGCTTCTTTACTAGTACAGACATGCTAGGTACAGCTACATGCAGTCTGGGATGTCACAGGATTTTTGGTTGAGTTTTATAATTTGTAAGAATGATACAGTGCAAAAGTAGATTTCACAGGAGTCAAAAGACCTATATACTAACTTTTATTTACAGATTATTAACTTAACTATAAATTTATATTTAGAGTTTAGCTCAGGAAAGTTATATGTGTAATCACCTAAAAATGAATAGTTAGCACTTGGCTGGAAATGGTATGATGGCAAAACTGTAGTGACAAAAGGAAAACAAAACTGAAGTGAGGCACATGAAAGGTACTTAGAATACAGCATTTAACATAAATGTGAACATTTATTTATTTAGTGGTTTGTTCAGTGACTGAACAATACTGAAGCTTTAGATGTTAGTTTAATAACAGTGATCTGAGTAGCAATAGTAAAGGGGAAGAGTACACCCCCAAACTAATAATTTTTTACATTTGTTTATCCCCTTGTATGTCTAACATTTTTTTTACTTTTTTTGTAGGATATTTAATCACTGTAGTTGCAAAATATCACCATTAATTTAAACAAGTCACATCTGATAAAACAGACTCATGGCTTTGGGATGTATTATTTTGTTGTTTCATTTGTAAACATTTTGTGACTGTCAGCTCAGATTATGCCTGAGAATGGCCACTTTTGATCAGACAAGGACATGGATATCAAAATAAGCATTTCTTTACAAAAGGCTGACCCTCTACTGCTTATAATAAAGGATGGGAAAAAAGAATATAAAAAAGTCGGGGTTAGGGCTTAGTATCTGATTACAATGACTGAGCTGAAAAAAGAACTGCCAAATGCTTGCTCTAGTCTAGTATGCAGTCCTATAAGTGACAGTATGCCGTCAGCTCACTGTTGCTTTCTGCACAGTGGTAGCACTATAACTGCATTTTCCTGTGCTACGGCAAGTCGGTTGGCACTCACCGCTGCCAGTATGAATGACACTACCATCTCCTATTGTCCTAGTCTCCTCTGCTTGCCATTGCTTTCTCTGGAACCATGTGTGGCCTCTGTGGGTTCATATTATTGGCCCTAGCATGCCATTCAGTTACTACATTATAAGGTATGATATCCCGTCTGCTCTTTGGGAACTTTGCAACTTATAAGGATAAGACAGTACACAGCAACCAATGACATTTTTAAAAATTAAGCATTTTTGATGTTGAACAATACATATTCATTATAAACACAAGGAAAATCTCAGTTACACTACCATTCTGACATCTGTTCACATGCCAACCATTCCACCTTTGTGCAACGCACTCTATCATATATAGTCAGTGAAATGCTGACACTTGTACCCCTTACCTTGAATTATCAAGCTTGTCTTTCCTTTCTTTAATGTGTGTTCTGGGAAGAGGCTCTCAGTACGTTGTTGTAGCCTTTACAGTGGCTTTAAAGTTACTCTGACTAGACTTTTATTTGATCAGTGTTTTTAAGAAAGCTTGTTATTTTATACACCACCAAACCTTTCTTGCTAAGAATGAACCTGGTGGATGTCGTGTTGTAAAAATAATTTTGCATGCAAAAGACAGGAAACACTGCTGGGTGTTTAAGATGTCCTGCTTCCTGCTCTTGATAAAGATGTCACTGTAGTCCAACTGCAATCTAAGTGACCCAGACTGAACAGGACCTCTACTCACAGATGGCTAAAGTTTTTCATGTGTTGCCTGCACTAGAGACAGGTAGTAGAAATGAGCCAGCTGTCTGTAAGGAAATTACTGGTATCAGTGACAAAACAGATGGAACATTGTTTCAAGCAAGGTGGTGGTGCTGTTGTCTGGTGCTACATGAAGCACTGTTGGACACAACTACAACAGCTGACTGGCCAGGATACTTTACTGTGTCCTAAAAGAGAAATAAAACTATCCAAAATATACCGCTGTAACTGACCGCTGCACTAAACATTTGTAATCGCTACCATTTTCCTTTTTTCTGTAAAATGTTAAAATTATAATTTTCTTTCACAGTTTTACTAAATACCTGTAAAATACTGTTTGAAATAATCCATCATGAGCTGTAAATTTTATCTGAGTATCAGAAAAATGTGTGTTTGTATAAAAACTGTGTGTTTGTGTATATGTATGTATGTATGTGTGCATGTATGTGTGCATTATTATCGCTTGAAAGAAGTCAGAAAGGTTGATTCCTAAACATCAAGACAGAATGACTTAAACTGCTATTACTGAAAACATGAAGGAGTGAAAAACACAAATCATGAAGGACTCTGCACTTCTGGCCACAAGAGTAAATTCTACCATTGGTCCTGCAGGGTGGGCAAGTCCAGCAGTTCTATATGGTTGACTTTTGGCGATGCAAGTTTCAGCCCTTCCATATCGATGTTAGAAGGAACTGACCTTACTGGCTTTGCAGAAGTGAAGGTATATACATAGTTATGAACATGATGTCTTCTGTATAGTACAAATACATAACATGGGAGCAATGTTATACTCTTAGATAAAAGCTTCTCTGCATCTGTGTATAATATGGTAGCATGTCATGGAATGGTCTGGTTAATTCATATTTTACTCCTATCAGAGATCTGGTCAGAAAGGAATTATCTGAGTGAATTATATGAGTAGGAGTTGATTAAAAATTGAGGCATAAGTTAGTTCCTTTTTCACCACTTGACATGTACAAAATTGGTGGATGTAGTTTTTCAGTACCTGCAGTTTATTTTCATTTAGTGTAGCTACCAGACTGTTTGGTGGGGTATGCTGATGTTTAACTCCCATTTAGAGTGCAGTTGTAGCAAACTCTGCTGTACAGTCTATGCAGCTTCTAAAGCCTGTCCCTGTTAGTAAAGCCTGATCAAAGAGTAAATAGGTTAATTGACAAACAGTGTCATAAATTAGGTCACTTTTTTTTTTACGTGCACTCTCATAAAATATGTCACTTTATAGATAGAGCCAAAGTTTGTTCTTTCACTCTATGAAAAAAAAATCCAAGTTACATGCCATTGTCTGTCCTTACACCTTATGGATACAAGAGTTGGCCATTTTTCAACAAGTCCATGTAGACCGTTGATTCAGTTTTGCCCATATTGAATCAGCAATAACTTTGCTTATTGAATGCAAGATGGAGGATCCACACACTAAACTACATCTTCTTTTAGGTAGATATTGGCTGCTTTCATTTCTGACTCAATTTTTCAGAATACCTGCTGATCATCAAGCCCCTTTCCATTCATCTATCCATATGTTCACCATTGCACCTCTGTGGCAAGACCATGATGCTGCAAGAGACATTTTCTAGACCACCATGATGTGAAGACACTTTTACCCTGGCCAATGGAGTCACTGCCAATGGTAGAAGCAGCTCCATGGCATTGCATATTCTTCTGTAAGTTGTCCATGTGCTGCTTACTGTGTGTCACCATCATGCTTGTTGGTGAGTATGTCCTTAAAGGTGCACTGCCTGTCATACCCCAAACCTTGCTTTGATATTGGCATCACAAATGACCAAGCTGCCATTTGTCACTCTAGAATGGGTGAGCCATCATCATCTACTCACTCCGGCCACTCCTCACTGGCTCCTGCATCTCTCAGCCACTGACAGAACCAGAGTCATGTAGGTTGAATTCAGAACTATAGCCCTCTGTGCTGTACAGATGGCTACAGACATTTTAGCTGCCAGGACTTTAACATTTCAGGTGTAGACTGTCATCTTGACAGTGAGCTTGCATTTGGTCATATTAGGGCTTTTCTTTTCATGTAATTGAAAAACATTCCTTTATTCCTTTTAAATATTTGCAACAAAAGGGCATGTACATTATAAAATGGATATTGTTATATATGCTTTAAAGCAGTGATGGTGTATTTGCTTGGGAAACTTTAAACTGTCCCTTTTGAGCCTCAGTGAGAAAGGGGGGAAAAAGAAATCCAGTATGACCTGATGTGTTCCAGACCACAGCTTCTCCTCAGGTGCAGAAACAGAGTACAAAGTACTGTTTGCAGTATACCGCAGAGGTAAGTGTTCAAACTAACGTGTGTGTGTGTGTGTGTGTGTGTGTGTGTGTGTGTGTGTGTGTGTGTGTGTGTGTGTGTGTGTGTGTGTGTATGTATGTAACAATGTGTGCTGTGTAGAGTATTCAACATGCGCCATACTGACTAAGCATTTATTTCATGTAAATAAGCATGTCAAGCATTGATCCCATTGTACCATAGCTCCACCCCTTTTAGTTGACCACACCCCTTCCGGTTGGCCCCACCCATTCAGCTGTCTCCTGCAGCCCCCCTTTGATTTGAAGTCACCAGCCGCCACTGTCGAGAGGACCTATGGTCTGGGAGTGTAGCAAGTGTCCTGAAGCTGCAAGGGAGTCAAAGTATTTCTAAAAAAATAAGAAAAAATTATATATGTGTAGTCTTCAAATCTGACTAATAAAATAACGTGAGAAACATTATAACAGTATTCCCGAATTATATAAAGAATGATTAGTTTGATAACTTTCTCTCAAGAAGAGACTGAATGTGATACTGCAGTGGCAAAAGGCCTTAATAGTGGTTTAGCACAGTTTATCAATATTTTTGTCTTACTGAATATTTCAGTAAAAGTACAATATTGGAAAACATACCCTACCAGATAGTGGTCTGGCTGTTTCACCCAAGGCCTCCTAGATACATTGGGAGCACTTGAGGTTGGATAGATTTAGTGTTAACTTACTATTGCATGTGAACCTCCATTTCTTTCAGTAACACTGACTTGAATGACAGCTTTTTAATTTGTTCCTTACTACAACAACTGTAGCTCACTGAAGATGTGTGATGATATTTGCATTCAGTTTTAACAGCTTCATGTCCATTGACAGTGCCAGGCAGATGAGAATACAGCAAGATATCAGTGAAATTTTTTTTCCCCTTTATGCTGTTTTCCACTGACTTGCTAATCATTAAAGTATCCCCTCTTATTCATTCTCTGGAGGGGTAGCCCACCAGATCTGCCAAATTTAGAGCCATCTTAAGGGGCAGTCATAAAGGCAGACATCGCAGAGTTTGTGCCCTTGCTGGTATCCTGGAAATGACGACTTTGTTTGCAACATAGTCCCCCACCTCGATGTTGACATGAGTACTTGCATCAGTGAAAGGGCCACCTATCCTGTTCTGTCCATGCATGCATGCTCTCACTACACACACCAACAAGGTCTTAAATCAGCAGCTTGGGGGACCATGTCCTTCCTGAACCACCTCACTGTGCCTGCAGCCAAGGCTTCGTCATCAGAGCAGCAGTTTACGCCAGCTGGGAGCTGCCATACCTTCCCTCCAGAGTGAACACGACATCCTCCTTACATGCAACATCAAGTGTCTGAGCTGCTATTTAAATCTGAGTAGCCTGGGATGTAGTCAGGGCTTTCGCCATGTATACAGCAGATGCAGGCCTCCGTGAAGTTCTGATTAAATTCTGATTGCTCACAGGTCTCATCCATGTAGCCTGTTTATCAGTGGCTTCCAAATGGAACCTGGCAGTGTGTGATAAAAAAGTACACCAGTTTTTAAGCTGCTCTGTGATCTACCTTATTTACAGCAAATTAAACCTTTTGTTTATTGATTTAGCAATGTTGTTTCTGATCTTTTTGAGCACATTCATATTCATTTAAAGAGAAGTTGCTTGCTGTCAGCTAGAGTAATTCTTGCGATTATTAACTCAAGCACCAGTTGTGCATACTGCTTATCTTTCAAAGCCATGTACATTGCACAGACTGCCATTACATATGAAGCTGGCATTTCTGCTCTGATATGTGCATTGTCTGATTCCCTGTATTTTTTGCACCCATGTGTGGTATTGTGTTTGCATGTCATAAGACTGAATGTGTCTCAGATGCTTTATAGATACATACTGGAATGAACCTGTCGTAAATGAGCTTCTGTAGCCTACATCCACTTTTTACTTTTATGTTCCCTTTGCTGAAATCTTCATTGTTGGTGCCCAGAGTACAGTATGGCTAGTTCTGAAGTCACCTTTATAGGAATTTGAGAGAGAGCTCCTTGTTTAAGCTGCAGCTCTACTAACAAATATTTCCTCCTTCATTTATGTTGAATTACACTATTACTGCTTAAATCATTATGCAGGAAAACTTGGTCACTCAGAGTCAGGTGGCAATTCTTCCAAGTGACCAAATTCCAAAACGTGACATTTAGCTTAGGATTTGCTACCATGGGTCATGCACACTTGATAGTGCATTTAAGTGGAGACCACAGTGTGCCATCCTTGTGCAGAGTCAGGATTCCATTATGTCTGAGCGCTGGAGTAGTTGTACTTTGTGTTTCCCCTGATAGACACGGGGAAAATATTTTATGAATCCATTTACTGTTCATTTACTCAGCTGCATTCTTCTGTTTGCTGCACATGCAACAGCATTTTGCTTTAGTAATTGCCTTGTTGTTTTGAATTTGTTTTTTATTCTGTCTATTAGTAGACTTACTAGGTAAATGCAGTGGGACTATCACAAAAAGTATGAATTAGATGCAGCTTTCACTGGTATCATTCCTGGAATTTTGACTCATGAAAATGGAATTTTGTTATTTTCATAACTGCAAATCAGTGGCCTGTTAAATAGCCAATGAAGTCATTTTATGACAACATTGTGTTAATTCAAGCACAAACTACACAGCTGAATGAATCATACTGTGCAATCCAATAAGTAACTACTTTTTATATCTTTCTAGAAGTCTTCCTTTTCGTATTATCTCTTGTAGTCTTTTATTTTTTTATCGCCTCTAGTCTGTACATGAGTTTAAAGTAATGTTGCTGATGTAAAACTTAGTATGCTTTGCTTCATAGAGTCACATTGATCCTGAATCTTGCGTTGTATAATTGATGCAAGCAGGCCATTTGTCTTTTATGAGTAAGCTGAAATTGTTTTTTATCTTTTTTTTTTCTTTCCTCTTGCTTGATTTCTGTTCACAGATTACCCATATCACCACACAGGTCTTTCATCCCCACCACTATTGTAGTCTCCACATAACCTAGTATACTGGGGGATTTTCAGTGGAGAAAAATCAAATCCACTGAAGAGAGCATAGACAGAACAAAAATGCCAGAAGAAGATCAACTGACCATTTTGGATGTCAGATATGGATTGAGTCCAGCTCCATGCCTGTCTGTTTTCCACCTAATCCCACTTTTTTTGGTTCCCAAAAACTATCAGTACTGTAGGGAAATGTATTTCTTTTGTTTACCCCCTGCTCAGGATGGTCTTTCTACTTATGAAATGTTCAATTTTAAAATGTTTGCATGTGCAATTAAGAGACATGCAAAGCTGCCATATATCACAGGCATCTCCAACAGCTGCTGTCTACTAACCTATAGCTCTGCCCTTATCCATCTTCATGGGGGAACAGGTGATACTGCAAAAGGTTCCATCTCTCCTTCCACAGGAAAATAAAAGGCAGAACGCCACAATGTATTATCCATCTGGCTGGCTGGCTGGTATTTGAGCAACTAATAAATCAAGGTTTGCCACTGTTGCAGAAAGGAATATTCTTTCTCTACTTAGTTGCAATGGGAGCCAGACCATGTGTCAGTTGACAAGGAAGATTTCTTTGCAGATTGTGTCTTCTGCATGTTCCACCTGCTACCCCACCAAGCAGAAGCAGATTATTTACAAGACAGTCATAGAAATCATGGAGAAATTTACCTCGTTTGCACAACTGCATCCAGACACATAGACATACGTGGATGCGCGCGCACACACACACACACACACACACACACACACACACACACACACACACACACATGCACTGACATCTACACTGTGGAGAATTAGATGTGCTGGTAGTAGGTTGTGTTGGGGTGTTCAGTTGCAGAGTACTGTATGTATTGTTAGTAGTTTGCTGGTACCTTATTCATAATGCAATGATTCCTGTAAGTGAGACATTTTTAGTAGGTATTATGCTTGCATTGTGAGGTTGGAGTGTCAGAATACGAATCATTAAAATGTAGACACATGTGGTTGTCTATGAACCACAGTAACCCATAATTCCATAAACAAGGCAGGATGTGACCTTTTCCTAGACTTCATATGAAAAAATAGGTGTCCCTGCTGCAACTTTGATATATTTGAACATCTACTATTATGGTAAATTAATTAAGACAGCTGTACTATGTTCATCATTAGGTCACTATGGCAGTAGTCAAAGCTGTTACCAGAGCTTAAAAAGATAGGGAGTGGGAGAAGAATCAAAATGAGCTCCTGGGGACTCTATCTATCCATCCATCTCCCCATTTTTCATATTTTTGTACATGGGGTTGGGGTGTCACATCAACAGTGAACATCATCCAAAGCTAGTATTCATACAGCTGGGTGGACAGTCCTAGCAAAACTTACTCTAGATCTGGAAGAAGACTCTTATCTTGTAATGCCTTGTAAAAGTATGCACACATGATCTAGTTGCTGCCTCTAGAATACTCCTAGAGTCCATTTCTTTGCAAACAAAGCCACAGAAGAAGTCAAAGTCTTGGTAAAATGGACCCTGACCTTGCCTAAGTGAGTGGTCGTAGTGAGAATAACAGAAAACAATAGTGTGAGATAACCATTTATAAGTTGTCTGATCTGATGTTATCCTAGTCACCATTCATCACATATGGGTCTAGGATCCGAAATCAGGTCCGAGCCGGCACACTTAGACAACAGTTTAGCTCAAGCTCCTTCCCTCTCATGATGCTGTACTGCCCTCTAACTCCTCAGATCTTGTTTGTCGTGCTAACAGACAGACGCAGATTGCTCAGCTCCTTGGGAACCTTTACTTTTTCAACAGTAGGTCTTAATTGTTTGGTATCTTTCTCTTCTTTATCCTTGTATTTGTATCTGTGAGTGTTCATTTCTCGTACGGTAATTCTCTTCATCCCCTCCTGTTTGTACTTTTTTGGTTTAGCCTTTGGTGCCTTTTTCTAGTGTGGTTTAAGTAAAGAAATGCTTTTGAGTATTTGTTTCTGCTCTTTGGGCATTAGTTTAGTTTAATATTTACTGTATTTTTGTAGTTTTTGTGTAGGACGGATTTTTGGTGGTCAAGACTCTTGCTTAGAATTTCAACTCCTCTACTTCTTGTCCCTAAGGTTCCTGGTTGTCTCCCTCTCAAGTCAGAGAAACTTTCAGGTTTTAAGTAGGGGTCCTCGTGCAGTCAGAAGATGCCTGTTTCTGACTCACACAAGGCGTGCCTCTGCTGTCTCAGCACTGGCTACCTGGAGGTTGAATGCAGAATTTGTGCCGTGTTCAACCCCAGGGCCCTGGTTGAGTGCCAAAACAAGCTTCTCTTGAAGGGAATGGTTCAGGGGGATCCCTTGGTCAAAGAACCTTCAACCAAGTCTGGCCTGTCTGGCTATAAAAAAAAAAATGCTACCTCTTCCTCCTTCTCCGGGGAGGTATCAGGCAAGAAGCTAGGCTGTCAGATCCCAGATCCCTGGATCCGACTCCAGCCTTAGCGGTGTCAGATCCGAGGGTCTTTGATCCGACTACCTCCAGAGAATCCACACCCAGATCCAAGGCCTCCAGATCCAGGCCTTCAGATCCGAGGGTTTCAGAGCCGACTCCCAGATTCAATGTCTCCAGATCGAGGTTTTCGGATCTGAGCTGGAGCAGATCCGTCACGAATCCGACCCCTTCAGATCTGAGGGACTCAAGAACCCTTTCATTGGATCCTTCTTTTACCTCGTATCTGATACAGTCAGACCCGAGATCTGTGTCAGTTCCCATTGTTGTGGAGGACCTTCCCTCAGATTCTTCGGGAGGGGATCACCTGTTTATCCCTCCACATATCCCTCATTTCTACCTGCTATAAAAGGTTTGCCAAAAATGCACAAAGGGGTTATACCCCCCCCCCCCCATTAGACCAATTGTAGCTAGTGAAGGATGGGTAACGGAAAAGGTGTCAGTATACCTAGAGAAAACTCTAAGACCCATAGTAAATAAAATTTCGAACATTTTAAAAGACACCTACCATCTTCTGGAATCGTTAGAATCCTTAGATAAAGAACTGGTTAAAGGACAGCATTTACTAGTCACATTAGATGTAACTAGTCTTTTCACGTCTATACCCAATATGGAAGGAGTTCAAGCAGTGAGAGAATTCTTATCTACATGTACACATCTAAAAAACAATTATATTATCCTTATTTGTCAACTGTTAGACCTGGTCCTCTATAATAATGTGTTTTGTTTTGAGGGATGTACCTACTTGCAGACATCAGGGGTAGCCATGGGCACCCCTAACACTTATGCTAACCTAGTGATGCACAAGTGGGAAAGAGACTTCATTTTACTCACACATTTTTAAGAAAATTTTGGCTTACTATCGTTTTGTGGACGACATCCTTTTGGTTTGGGATGGCTCAAGAGAAGAGTTTCTAGAATTTAAAAATTACATGGAAACCACCACAACATACTTAAAATTTTCAGCTTACATGTCATATGAGTCAGTAAACTTTCTAGATGTATGCCTTAGTATAAACAATGGCAGGTTAAGTTCAACCTTATTTAGGAAAGCCTGCTGGAGAAACTCTATTTTGTGTTATGATAGTATGCACCCTCGCCATGTTTTCAAAGGGATAGTTAGAAGTCAGTTCCTTAGAATATCTAAAATCTGTAAAAATAAAGATGACTTATCCCGTGAAGCAGACATTTTAGAAAAAATCTTCATTGAAAGGAAATATGAAGAAAGTATGGTAAAGATATTAGGTCACAGGTTTTAAAAGAAGAAAGAGATACAACCTTACCTAATGAATAAATCTAAGCATCATACAGAACTTAGAAACTCAACTAATATGAAAGGAATACTGAGCTTCTTTACCACATACACCAATGACAATATAAATATCAGGACAATAATCAATAACAATTGGAAAGTGCTAGTATCTGACCATTATACACAACAACTGGTAGGTGCAACACCTCATTTTGTTTATAGGAGCAATAAAAGTCTTAAAAGAATGCTATGTGACAGATCCAGCAGAACTGAACAAGTTCTTACTGAAAATGTAGGCACTTATCCCTGCCATAGATGTAGTTATTGTAAATTTATTAAGAATGAGCAAATCTTTATACACCCTGAAACTAAGTATGTTTTCAAACCAAGGTTTTCAGCCACTTGTGATAGCTCAGGCTTGATTTATTTAGCGACTTGTGTAAAATGCTCAGCATTTTATGTTGGTTTGACTAAAAGAAAACTTAAAAATAGGATGTATAACCACATCTATGACATCAAGAAACAGAATGAACTGAACGCCTTGGCGAAACATGTACAAAGTTGTCCTGGACATTCCTTTGTATTCAGAGTCTTGGAAATAGTTGAACCAAACTTTAGGGGAGGGGACTATATCAATTTGTTAGAACTTAAAGAATTAAAATGGATTTTTAGATTAAAAGGGCATTACTACCCAGGTTTGAACCTTTATGTTTCTATCAAGCCGTATCTCAATGCACGTAGGTAATATGCTAGATTTTTATAATGTTTTTAACGTTTTTTTAACATGGCCTTTCAAGCATTTATATGTGATTTAACTTATATCTATGCATTTGGACCAATGAATTAAATTAATTTATTTAGCTTATGACAAAGTAGCAGCACTGTAATAGTTTAGAAAAAGTGTTTTTATTTACTCATTTATTGTCTTAAATTGTCTGATCTATGAGTTTCACCTAAGATCTCATTCATTTTTCTGCTTTTCTGACTTTAAACCCCCCCCCTCCCCTTCCTTCCCTTCCTTTCTCCTTCCCATCCCACCTTCCCTTCATATCTTTTTCAGCCTTTTGTTTTTCCATTTTTCTATTTTTCTTTTGCAGTTTATATTCTGTTGATAATTTCATAAATATGTTGCAATGAAGTGTAAAAAACTCCATAAAAACTACATATAGACATAACTTAAAGTTCAGACTCTTATAAAACATTTTAGTACGTTGATTTATTAAATATATTGTTTTATATTTTTGATCAGGACATTAGTTTAGCTTAAATGTGTAGTTTAGTACTTTTAACTGAAATTTTAAAATAGGACATACACACAGATTCACTTCTATAAATATATGTTTGAATATATATGTTTAATGAAATATTTTAGCTTAGAAAACTGTGATTATAACCTCTTTAAAAAGGAAGCTTAAATATTGTTTTGGTCTGCAAAACATGTATTTCTTTGGTAAGAAAGTACTTTAGAATTATGCCTTCCACTATGTTTTCAACTATTGTTACTTCTTTTTTAACTGCAGTTGTCTTTAAACATTAATTAATCTTTGACTTAATGAATATGTAATTTGTTAATTTAATTGATTAATTGTAGGAGAGCCCTTTGTATAAAGCAGTTTGTTTTACTGAGTTGTTTTATGGTCTGAAGAAGTGTACAGGAAGGTACGCGAAAGCGCTTACCACAAATAAACTTTTTTGTCTTTCATTATAAAGTCGTGTCGAGTCCGAAGTTTATATTTCATAATAGCTTAAAAAGATAGGGAGTGGGAGAAGAATCAAAATGAGCTCCTGGGGACTCTATCTATCCATCCATCTCCCCATTTTTCATATTTTTGTACATGGGGTTGGGGTGTCACATCAACAGTGAACATCATCCAAAGCTAGTATTCATACAGCTGGGTGGACAGTCCTAGCAAAACTTACTCTAGATCTGGAAGAAGACTCTTATCTTGTAATGCCTTGTAAAAGTATGCACACATGATCTAGTTGCTGCCTCTAGAATACTCCTAGAGTCCATTTCTTTGCAAACAAAGCCACAGAAGAAGTCAAAGTCTTGGTAAAATGGACCCTGACCTTGCCTAAGTGAGTGGTCGTAGTGAGAATAACAGAAAACAATAGTATGAGATAACCATTTATAAGTTGTCTGATCTGATGTTATCCTAGTCACCATTCATCACATATGGGTCTAGGATCCGAAATCAGGTCCGAGCCGGCACACTTAGACAACAGCTTAGCTCAAGCTCCTTCCCTCTCATGATGCTGTACTGCCCTCTAACTCCTCAGATCTTGTTTGTCGTGCTAACAGACAGACGCAGATTGCTCAGCTCCTTGGGAACCTTTACTTTTTCAACAGTAGGTCTTAATTGTTTGGTATCTTTCTCTTCTTTATCCTTGTATTTGTATCTGTGAGTGTTCATTTCTCGTACGGTAATTCTCTTTATCCCCTCCTGTTTGTACTTTTTTGGTTTAGCCTTTGGTGCCTTTTTCTAGTGTGGTTTAAGTAAAGAAATGCTTTTGAGTATTTGTTTCTGCTCTTTGGGCATTAGTTTAGTTTAATATTTACTGTATTTTTGTAGTTTTTGTGTAGGACGGATTTTTGGTGGTCAAGACTCTTGCTTAGAATTTCAACTCCTCTACTTCTTGTCCCTAAGGTTCCTGGTTGTCTCCCTCTCAAGTCAGAGAAACTTTCAGGTTTTAAGTAGGGGTCCTCGTGCAGTCAGAAGATGCCTGTTTCTGACTCACACAAGGCGTGCCTCTGCTGTCTCAGCACTGGCTACCTGGAGGTTGAATGCAGAATTTGTGCCGTGTTCAACCCCAGGGCCCTGGTTGAGTGCCAAAACAAGCTTCTCTTGAAGGGAATGGTTCAGGGGGATCCCTTGGTCAAAGAACCTTCAACCAAGTCTGGCCTGTCTGGCTATAAAAAAAAAAGGCTACCTCTTCCTCCTTCTCCGGGGAGGTATCAGGCAAGAAGCTAGGCTGTCAGATCCCAGATCCCTGGATCCGACTCCAGCCTTAGCGGTGTCAGATCCGAGGGTCTTTGATCCGACTACCTCCAGAGAATCCACACCCAGATCCAAGGCCTCCAGATCCAGGCCTTCAGATCCGAGGGTTTCAGAGCCGACTCCCATATTCAATGTCTCCAGATCGAGGTTTTCGGATCTGAGCTGGAGCAGATCCGTCACGAATCCGACCCCTTCAGATCTGAGGGACTCAAGAACCCTTTCATTGGATCCTTCTTTTACCTCGGATCTGATACAGTCAGACCCGAGATCTGTGTCAGTTCCCATTGTTGTGGAGGACCTTCCCTCAGATCCTTCGGGAGGGGATCACCTGTTTATCCCTCCACATAGGAGCCATTCCCCAGACCATCAAAGACCCTTGGGGTCCCGACATGGGACTCCACCTAGATCCTCTGTTTCCTGTCGATCCTCCAGGAGCATCCTCCTCTCTGACATGGACAGGATGATGTGGTCCTTTTTGAAAGCTCAAATCAGATGAAGAGGACGGGTCCCCAAAGTCACTGCTCGATGATGTCTCCTTTGGAGACATTCTGGAGATTCTTAAGGCCAAGGGCGGTTGATCTGCCCAACCCCCATTCTTGGAGGAATCCGTGTTTCTGGAGGCTTTCGGTACAGGCTCATCTACCTCTTGGGTGTTCCCCTCTGTGACCCCTTGATCAACCTCATTGCCAGTAGGGCTTGGAAGGAACCAGATACAGTGGAGCCAGTGCCCAAGAGAGTGGACATGTTTTTGAGTCCCCCTTCTGACAAGGCTTTTTGGTCCAAGGCAATTCCAGTTGATGCTATTGTGGTAGCTGCTGCCACCAAGAAAGAACTGGTGGAACAGAGTTCACCTGTCCATCTTCCCAATCTAGAATCAAGAGTGATTGACATGTTCAGAAAGCGGGTGTTTGCATCGCCTTCTTTCAGTCTCCGAGCCTTAAATTACCTAATGCATTTCACCCGTTTTCAGAGGGATTTGATAAAGGAGCTTATCAATTTCCTCTTGGAGTCCATGCTTGTGGAGGACTTTAAGACTATTTCTCCCAAGCTGGCCACTCTCATTCCATAGCTAACTCATCCATGAGGCTAATCTCCAATGCTGCAGAGGGTATCTGATGGGCGGCGGGTGCAGGCATTGCCATCAGGTGTCATGCCTGGCTCTGTTTATGCGGGTTTGCAGAGTTTTTTAAGGCATCGTTCACTAATGCTCCCTTCAGTGGTTCAACCTTCTTTGGACCTAGTGTTAAGGAAACGTTGACCCGCAGTGAGCAAGAGGGGAAGACGCTTTCTGTTGTAAGGATCAAATTCTTTACCCCCCAGAGGTTCTTTTCCAAGACCCAACGAGGGAGCAAGAAGATGTGGTTCCTCTTCCAGGGGACGGGGGAGAGGTTTCAATTGTCATTGCTGTCCTAAGGGCAGAGGAGGCCCGCAAAACCAGGGCTCTAGGGAGCCTTTCTCCAAGAAGCCCTTTCATTGTCCCTGAGGCATTGCCCAACTGTCCCTCCCTGGAGGCAGTTGAGGGCTGCTTATCTTTGCACCCTTCAGCCTGGGCAGAAATCAGGACTGACCTATGGGTGCTAAAAATCATATCCAGGGGCTATTTTATACCCTTTTCTGAACCCCCACCGAAAAGCAGAGCTCTTCCCAACATGCCATTCAGTCAGAGAGGGTTAGCCCGTCCAGAGATGACCATCCTCATTTTAGAAAGAGCCATCCAAAAGGTCCCCACAGGACAGAGAGGATCCAAAACTTACTCCTACTTCTTTTTGGTACCCAAGAAAACAGGGGACCTGCATCCAATTCTGGACCTCAGTCAGCTAAATCTGTCAGTCAAGAAGTTAAAGTTTCGGATGGTTACTGTGCAGTCCATTGTTCCCCTTCTGCACAAGAATGACTTGATATGTTCTCTCGATCTCCAGGATGCGTACTATTATATAAAGTAGACAGGCAGTCCAGGAGATTTCTCCGCTTTCGTATAGGAGCCGATCACTTCCAGTTCAGAGCCTTGCCCTTTGGTCTCACCACAGCCCCCCAGGTGTTCACCACGTGTATGGCAGCGGTGGCAGCTCATCTCAGACTGCAGGGATTCCAGGTGTTTCCCTACCTCGATGATTGGCTTCTTACAGCTCCCGCACAGCATTAACTGGTGGAGACCACTCACTTTTTTCTTCGTGTCCTTCATCAGCTAGGAATAACAGTGAACCTTGCCAAGTCCTCCTTGTCCCCGACTCAACAGCTGGAGTTCATTGGCACTCAGTTGGACACTACTTCGGTGATTGCAGCTCTTCCCCTCCAATGTGCACTTTTTATTTGGTCTCATGTATAATGTCTCCTGGAGCAAACTCGTCCTCCATCATCACTCATTCTGAGAGCTCTAGGTTCAATGGCAGCTGCCATTTATCTGGTTCTGTTGGCCAGGTATTACATGAGGGTTCTGTAGTGGACCCTGGTGGTTCAGTGGTCAGCTCTTTCTCATCCCCCATCTGCTCCTATCAGTCTCACTACAATTTACAGATGACAGCTGTTGTGGTGGATGCACTCTCCCGACCTGCTAGTGGGCAGGTCCCCCCCCCATTGCCATGGCCATGGTCACCACAGACGCTTCCCTTCTGGGGGGGGGGGTGCATTTTCAGGGGAAGACTGTTCAAGGGAAGTGGTCCCAGTCAGAGACCAAAATGCACATAAACGTTCTGGAGATGAGAGCAGTTGTTCTATCGTTGCAAGCCTTTCAGGACTGCCTTCCTGTCAGGATAGTTGCAGTTCACACAGACAACATGGCAGGCATGTAGTACATAAACAAACAAGGGGTACATGTACCTATCTGCTATACCTTTTTGCTATTCAAAAAGCAGTCTTGCATAGTACTGCACGGTCCTCCAACAGGAAGACATGCAGCACCTTGAAGGGCTGGCTCAGCTGTCATACTGAATGCTAATGAGGCAGTCCTTGAGGCATATGCTAAGTAACCATGTGCTATCTTTTCAGAAGTACCTGCTTTCATGAAGGCATCTGTATGGCCAAGCTATTCAAGAAAGTGCTTGACCAATCAGAAACGCCATTTCCATCATGTCACTGTTGTGAATACTGCCCAAAGGCTGTATTCAACCGCCAAACAGGAATGTGATGGGGAACCACTAGACATCAGTTTTAAAGTGCCATAACAACACTGAGAGCAAAATGGGTGTGGGATGGGGATATACACTAGACCACCAGGGATACTTCAGTAAAGTGCTGTACCAGCACCGAAGTTACAACAAAGATTGGGGAGAGTGAGGAGGACCACCAAACATCAGAGAATGCCTTAAATGCTATGATTGCTCTAACTTTACAATGGGGATCAGGGGTTTTGGGACCACCTAACACCAAGGAATGTCTCAAGAGCTGTGATGGCACCAACATTACAGCAGGAATGGGGGGGATACACTAGATACCAGGATTCAACTTTAAAGTGCTGTAATAATGCCAGTGTTACTACAGGTACTGGAGGTGTATGGATAAACCAGACACCAGGGAATATTCTATAAAGGCACATAACGACATAACAGGGGTGGGGTGGACCACATGACATATTCTAAAGTGCTCCGGTGGTACCAGTGGTAGTTCAAGGGGTGCTGTAATGGTATGGACTTCATAAGGGCGATGGGTGGGGGAACCAGTAGTTCACCACACATGACTCTTTAAAGTGCCATAGTGGTACCAACATAACTAGGATTGGGGTGGGGGGATACAGGAGACCCCCAGGGCCTATTACATACCTGGTTATAATGTTGCTAAAGTATTACCGGTGTGGGGTGGGGGGACCATGGTAGGGCAGGGACAGGGACTGGACCGAGAGTTAGTGTGTGTGTGTTTACATGTGTATGAGAGAGTGACTGGTGGGGTGATTCCACTGCCTACACAAGCAACAGGATACTACTAAATCATGCAAATTAGCCAACAATGAAGTCATATGTCGTTGGGGCTAGCATGTTCCTGAATCACAAATGGGCATGTTATGCTGGAAGGGCATTTTCAGCATGAGAAAAACTTTAATGAATTCCTGAGAAAGAGTCTTTGACAAAAAGTACGATTCAAAAAAAGTTTTATTCTAAATTCTTAGTAACCAGAATACGTTTTGCTTTCTCTTTTGCATTCATTTCCTAAGTGGGCACTGGATATTTTTGTTAACATTGTAAATGTATTTTACTTTAATACTAACATTGCTACTTTTTCCAAACACATGGCTCTTGATTATTTGCTCTAGAGAGACTTTTTTGACACACACAGTTCTACGTTATGGTGCTGTATATTGCACTTGCAGTTAAAGAATATGACATAGCATAGGAAGTGAGATTAGTACCTGCCTAGCCTTAAGGCGCATGTTTATTTTACCATTTTCTTTAACAAACAGATTTATTTTGATACATACAATCCTTAAGTGAGGAGATTATAATACACCCTACTCACACGTGAATACAGAGTAGCTATCTTGTGCTGTAGCGGCTGTGGTATCATTTGTGTGTATGTGTTTTTTGAAAATGAGAGTTAACTAAGGTTATTAGGGTGTTGTGAACAACAGAACATGTCTAATGGTGAGCCTTGAGGGACACCATTGCAAAGACATGAACTGAAAGAATTAGTTCCCCAGTGATTATATAGCTTTGAAAGAAGTACACTTAATGGTGTAGCATTGCTTAGCAAAAGCAAGGAGCTCCCTAGTTACTTGGTTTGTTTACTGTAACCTGTGATCCATTATGTCAGAGGCTTTGTTTTGGGTAGGAAAAGATCAGACATGATATAAAACAATTGTCCCAAACTGTTAGTAAATCATTGTTCACAGGGCTAACTCCCTAGTGATGCCATGCTGTGCAAATTCGGACTGCTTACAGATTAAAAATATTATCTAATAAGATTTTGAGAAAAGCCTTAGCATGAAAAAGAGATTACTGATTTGGTTAAACTACTGGAAAAGCCTTCTGAGGCTTGATTTGTTTCCCATTGTAACACAGAGGCAGATACACTGGTTAACCTGTACATGAAGGATTAGGACGTGTATATGGGGAGGTAAGCAAACATTTAAGTGTAATCTGTAATGAAAAAATCTAGGGGCAGGGTATGTTACTGCATAATGAAAACATAGCCACAAGATTTAGTATATGGAAAAGGAAGGATGGGGTTATCCTGCTATGTTTTAGGAAGTCTAAACAGCTGAACTACATGCAGTTTGCTGGATCATGTAAAGAATGTAGTATGAATATTAGTGGCCATTACCTAACTGATCTAAGTCTTAGGGTAACTTAACAGGTCATTAAAAAGTGACAAGGGCATAGCTCTTAACTGTCCTTGATTTCACCGAATGTCCTTGATTATGGCTTCTTGCATGTCATTAAGGATCACAGACCCCAAATGATGACAGATATTTACTTTTAGACTTCATATCATTTAGAAGATGCATGCTACTGCAAACTTGTCATTCTAGCAACTTTCTTAGTATGTAAGTTAAATATCTAAAATCTATCCTTGACTTTGTATTCTGTTGCATTCTGGCTTTGTCCCTGATTCTTGAGCTAAGAGGTTAAGAGGTATGGAGAGGAGGGAAGGAGAAGTGGGAGGGGGTGAATGAGAGGGGAGAGTGGAATGGCAGAATAACTATCAGGTGTACAGAGGAGCCTAACAGGTGTAGAAAGTTTAGACAAATGTTCCACTGATACTTTAGTAAGAAGAAAGAGCCAGAGCATTGTGATAGAGGAGGGAAGGGAGATTGACTCAGTGGAGATGAGTGAGGTACTTAAGCAATAACCCACGCCTGGGTGTGGGTAATGCTGGATTTACCCATGGTTGTTGTGGTTTGATCACGAGGGCGAAGCCCGAGTGGCCAAACAAAGATAACCGTGGGTAAATCCAGCATTACCACACCAGAAGTGGAAGTTATTATACAATGACATTATTTAAGAAAAAAATACTTACTTTTCTTAAATAATGGCATTGTATAATGCCTCCGTACTGCCCTTCCACAGCTGTCTGGTATTCTGCGGCAGTTCTGATGTACTGCGCATGAGTATGCTTACGCAGTACCGCAGAGCTGTGGGTGGAAGCAACATGGAAAGCAAGATCTCCGTTACTTTTTACAAAGTGTCTCGCTATGTTAAAGTAGTTTAACATAGCAAGACAGCTTTAAAAAAAGCAATGGAGAATCTCCATTGCTTTTTTCAAATCTGTCTCACTATGTTAAACCCATTTAACATAGCAAGACAGTTTCTAAAAAGCAACAGAGATCTTGCATTCTCCGTTGCTGTAAAAAAAAAAAAAAAAAAAAAAAAAAAAAGACTTATACTAATAGAAAAAGTCCGGGCGACCGCACCTTTTTCCACTAGTATAAGTCTGATTTACAATGTGCACGTTTTGGAATATTAATGGGGGGGAGGGGGGGTCTTTGTATAATAGACATTACTGCTTGTCTTGTGTGTGGATATACTTGAGAAGGCTGGAAAGCACAGTGATCAGTACAACCCACATATTGATCTGGCTAACAGGTGGGAAAGAAAGCAGGCTAGCTACAAAGGATTTATTTTCAAACCAATACTGAGCAATAGATGGCGATGGAAAAGGTTAGCTGTGTAGAGTAAAAGAGGCATGAAGGACATAACTGGAATTAGAGATGTAGTTTGGAAGGAAAATGGCAGAGGGCGCTGTGTGTTTGTGTGTGTGCAGAGGGTAGACCAGCCACATCAGCTTAGTTAAAGGATAGAAGTAAGTTTATTATGTAGCTTAGCAGCATAGTTGAAATTATTTCTGATGGCAATATTAGACTCTTAGCTCGCAGTAGAACCATGCATACTTATCAGTCACGCATTAGAAAAACTAACTTGGAATGAGTTACTGACCAGGGTACTTGAAACAGAAACTCTTCTGAAGGGGTCTGCTTTGAAGTCGTGAATTACAAATGACTGAAACAGAAAATGCTGAAGAGAGGTGAGTGAAACATGCAAAATGTTGAAAAAAGAAATGCCAAAATAAACTTAAAATAAAAAGAAAAGTAATGTATGGAGGCAAGCCCCCCCCCCCCCAAGAATGCCAAGTGAGTAGCTATGCTTCCCACATCCTCTACATTAATATTACCATTCAGCAAGTTATTACATAGTTTACAGCACTAGACAGGTGTTCCCTTGTCCTCATGGCTATGCAGTTTAAGAGTAAGAACGTTAAGTGCAGGGGGTTTGCACCCCTGTGTTGATGCCGTTTGTTTTTATTTTAATATTTTGTTTTTATTTTAATATTTTATCAATTTTCGTTTGAATTAATTCAGTCTTGTTGGTTTTGGTTATCAGTATTGTGTAGGTTAATTTTTATGCTCATTGTTTTGTATTTCAGCATTTTGTTTTTTTAAACACCTTTATTAAATTGTCAGTTAAGATATGAGCAAGTACACATTAATACAACAGAAAACAAACTATATTAATATTTTTCCATTTACACACATTATACATTGCATGTTTCGAACAGATGATCCGCTATGGCGACCCCTAACTGGGATAAGCCAAAAGAAGAAGAAGAAGATACATTGCATGTTTCTATACAACTTTCAGTCCAAAATTACATAAATTGTTCAGTTCCTGCCTTTCCTTAAACATCACTCTTCATCCTGAATATTATTCGGCATGCATTGTTGCAACAAATTCAGTTTTCTATTTAATTTGTGCCTTCCATTTTCTAAAGATCCCTCTTCCATATTTTATCTTTTTTACTATATTTAGAACTTCAAATTCAGTTGATTAATAGTTTAAGTTCCATTTTCTAACATTTTTTTGCAGCCAACAGAATTAAACTTTTTTTTTTTTATTTATTTAACATTTGTTTGCCAGGATATTCCGACTGGACAACAAGTGTCTGTTTTCAGTGGAGTCCTAGCGAGAAAAACTCCATAAGTTTACAGAGAGTAGAAAAATTTACAAACGTGACATTACAGAGTAGTAGAATACAGATTGTAGACTTTACAGATGTTAGTGTACAATAAGAGGATATCCCCCCTTTTGGTTGGAAATACAAGTGTACAAAATATACAGTGAGAGTAGATAAGAACCTGGTAGAGCATTGCAAGATTTCACAATTGAATAGGAGTCTATAAATCTTTGTTTCCATATATACATTCAAGCAAATGTACATGTAAGAGCATATATACATATATATGTGTACATATATTTATATATATATATATATATATATATATATATATATACACACACACACATATATATATATATATATACACACATATATATATATATATATATACACACACACACACACACACACACACACACACACACGTACATACACTCATATATATGTTATTGCTCACACATAGATAGGTATAGTTAGATGGTGCTGTTTGTGTTGTCCCGGACAGATTGGGTGTAGAAATTGTGAGTGGACGAGGCTTCAGGGGCTCAATTACAGCAGGCTTTTGAATGAGTGTGTGGAGTTTTGTAGTCTGAGGTCAGGGGGAAGGTTGTTCCATCTTCTTCTTCTTTCGTCTTTTTCCCGGTTAGGGGTCGCCACAGCGGATCACATTGTCCGCACATTGAATGGCAGTGGAGTTTTACGGTGTCGAGTTGCCAGCCCGGCACCCAACCTTCCACAGAAGGCACACTCACACGCACACCTAGGGCCAATTTAGAGTGTCCAATCCACCTGCAGCATGTCTTTGGGATGTGGGAGGAAACCGGAGCACCCGGAGGAAACCCACGCGACCACAGGGAGGACATGCAGACTTCGCACAGAAGGCACCCCAGCCGAGGATCGAACCGGAGAACCTCTTGCTGTGAGGCGGCAATGCTAACCACTGCACCACCGTGGCTGCCCGGGGAAGGTTGTTCCATATTTTTGCTATTTCATGGGCAAGTAGTGATTCCCCAAAATTATTTTTGCATGTGATGGTTTCGATTAAAACTTTGTTGGAGGACCGAAGTTGTCTATTTGAATTGTAGAAGTTCAGCATGTCAGTCAGGTCAGGGGTTTTCTCGAGATAGTACAGAATTAGATGAGTTAGGGTGAGTTGATGGTACCTTAATTGGTTTGGAAACTCAAGCCAGTGTGCAAGGATTGTAGGGAAAGGCAGTGGTGGGCTCGTGATTGGGCATTGTTAGCGAATCAAGCAATTTTGTTGTAACAGATGGAAAGTTTATTAAGGTCAGTTTTGTAAAGATTAGTTACAATTGGGGATGCATAAAGTAGAGTAGATAGGAGGTGGGTCCTGGCTATTGCAATTCGAGATTTGGTGGTTAGGTAACTTTTACAGCATTAGAAGGAACCTAGCTTTTTGTGGACTTTAGTGATGGTTATTGATATGTGCTTTGTGAATTTGAGTTGCTGGTCAATAGTAACTCCTAGGAGTTTAGCCTCAGTGACGGGTGATTTGGGTTTTGCTGGTGGAGAATATAGAGAAGGTAAGGTTGCTCGTTTTAATAGAGTGGAATAGCATTAGTTGTGTTTACTTGGGATTTACTATGCGTTGTGAGTTGTTAAGCCAGTTCTCTATTGGATGTTGGGTGCAGAGCATATGAAAGTTGTGTCGTTAGCATATTAGACTATGTCGGCTTTAGAGGTAGCTAAGTGGAGTTGGTTTGTGAAGATATTGAAAAGAAGGGGTCCTAGGACTGATCCTTGCAGCATGCCTAAGGAGGTTGGGAGTGGGGGGATAGAGGGTTATGCCATTTGACGGATTGTTGGCAGTTATCTAAACAGCTTTTAAACCAGAGAAGGGTGGGGTTGTTAAGGTTGAGGTCAGAGAGACAAGACAGTAGTATATTATGTGAGACTGTTTCGAATGCCTTGGATAAATCTAGGAAGGTAGATGAGACAAATCTACCTAGATTCCTGTGAGAGTTTATAGTATTGCTAAATTTGATTAGGGCAGTGGTGGTGCTGTGGGATGGGCGAAATCCGTGTTGCGTTGAGGAGAGAAGGTTGTTGGTGAGGAGATAGGAGAGGAACAGGTGATGAATAAATTTTTCTAGGATCTTAAGAGGGGTGAGAGAATTTTAATTGGTTGATAGTTGGAAAGGTCTAGGGAGGGGCCACCTTTGTGGAGTATATGATATATGAGGTTTTCCACAGGAATGGAATGGTGTGTTTGGTGATGGATCTATTTATTAGAAGTGAAATGGGATAGGCTATAGCTGTCGATGCAATTTGGAGGTATTTGGCAGGAAGGTTATTGGCTGCAAGGAAGGTTGGTTTGAGTTTGGCTAGGAGTTTTTGGATAGTAGAGGTAGGAACAGACTTAAGTGTGAAAGGTATGGCATTGACTGGGGCCTGAGGTGGTGGTGGGGTGTTGGAATAAGTGATGTTGTTTAAGAGTTTGAGTACTGAGGAGGTGAAATAGTTGTTAAAGCTGGATGCTATGTCCAGATCTGTACCTGTTATATTGGGGGCGGGAGTGGTGGTTCTTCTGGGCTGTACGATGTTATTTATTGCTGAGCAGAATTTTTGTGGTTTGGTACTGTGTTTTGTTGAGCGATACAGTAATTTTGTGTATCAAGCTTAACCTGCTTTTTGCTTTGTTCCAGAGCTCATGAAAGGTTGCCTAGCTGCGGGTGATCTGGTGTGGCACCAGGTTTTGTGTAGGCATTCCTATGTACCAGCTGAAAAGAATAATTTCCTTACTTACAGACATTTGCTCCATCAGTATTTCTGACATCCTGCTCTGCAGGAAATTTGTAAAGTCTGACAACTCATTACATTCCCAAAAATGTTTCCAGTTGCCTCTTTCTTCCCTGTCACTCCTGCAACATTTGCTATCTACCTGAGGAAAAAAATATTTGAAGTCTGTTTAGGATATAAAATACTCATGTAAATACTTCCAAGCAAAAGTCTTAAACCTTTTGGACTTTGTTGCATACTTGGGAGTCATACAAATCTCCTCCCATTGTTCTCTGTTAAATTGCTTTTCCAGTCTTTCTTCCCAATATTTTCGAACCCCCTCTGATTCATTCTTATAGTTATCATGCAATATTTTATATGCTCTACTGAATATCTCCTTTTTAACAGCAGTTTCTATTTAGATTTGACTAAAACTCTACCAGGGCAGGTCTTTCACTGAGGATTCCCCTATCCCTTTCTGTTTGCCTATACTCTGATATCAATCCCTGGTAGGCAAGGCAGTCTCTAACCAGCAGTTCAAAGTCCTTTTTGGCCTCATCTCATTCTGCTACAGTTCCCTCTCTAATTATTTGCTCTCCTTTCTCCATTCCCATATTGGCTTAGTTCTAAGAATACTTTCTGCTACTTTTTGGATATAATATTCTGTATGATTATTGTTATTCTCCTTAAAGGCCTGCATCCAAAACCCAGTCTCTCCTTGGTGTTCATTGTGTTTCACTGCTGCAGTCATTACACTTGGGTTATCCTGCCGTCAGGCGGTCCCGCAGTCGGCCAGAGTTCCAAAGTCTTGGTCCGGTGTCAGTTGCTGTCGCCTCCTCCCTGACGTCAGTGCATCAGGGGTATATAAGAAGCAGCCAACACCATTTTCTTCAGTCTTTCTTGCCACGCGGTGCCTGAAGCAAAAGCAGTTCGCAAGTGCCGGTCGGCCGACTCCTGAGATATCAGATTCGATTTTCAGAACCGAAGTCTTCAATAAAGCTAAGTACCCCGTTGGGAAAACTTTTTCTTGCCTCAGACCCATGTCAGTAAAAGTTAATAATTGTATTTCTTGTGGGAAGCAAATACCTCATAAGGATTTTCATTCTTACTGTATTCCATGCCTAGGCCCAGATCACAACGTCACTAGTTGTCGGTTTTGTGCTAGATTTAACAAACGCACTATTAAACGTCAGTTTGATTTTGCTCACCATTACTTTGGCCGAAGGTTTAATTATACCATGCCGTCGGAACTACCGACGACCGGAATTCACAAAAAACACAAAGACAAGGATAAGAACAGGCATCAGAGGCTCAAAACAGACGACGAAGCCTCTTGTAGGCCATTCGCCGGTTCACCGGTTCTCAGTGAGGCACTTTTGCAGCTCCTGACACCCGCTACCTCAGAGCCACAGGCCGCTACTGACTCCTACTTGGAGGTGCCTAGGCCTCTGGATACTCAAGGTGTTGGGCCTATGGAGACAAACCCTTCAGATGGGTCCGGAGCTGCTGAGCAGGCATCGGCTTCTGAGGGTGTTTTCAGACCTTCACAGCTTACCATTGCAACTACAGCCAAGTCTAAAACTACATTAAAGACAAAGAAGCAAGTACAGCATTCAACTGGACAGGCCTCCATGCCTAAAAAGCAGATGCTCAAAATGGCTGAAGACTTAATTACTCTGATCAGGGGTTCCCATCCCCCTCCTGATTAAAGGCCTAGGCAGGATACAGACTATGATTCCTCTGACCAGGTATCTATATATTCTGATTTCTCTTCAGACCAGGGATACTCTTTACCCCCCTATGAGGACTCTGATGCTGAAGAATCAATTCCTTCAGCCTCTCCTCCTGAGGATTACTCTTTTGGGGAAACTTTACATACCATGACGGAGCATTTCCATTGGGAGGGCCAGGATTACTCAGAATCCAAGAAAAGGCTCAGAGACTTTCTTTTATTGCCTCAGCACAGGCCCCTTGCTATTCTGCCAGTGTTGGATATTGTGGATGATGTGTTCTCTGAATCCAGTTTAAATCCTGATTCTTTACCCCCTGCTCCAGTCAAGCCAGACAGGTACTACAGAGTCCCTGACTCTCACAAATTTCTTTATAAAAACCCTGTTGCTGATGTAGAAACTATTTCCCAGGGTCCCAAAGGGGTAAAGGCTTCCACGGCTAAAAATCCACTTCCCTCTGACAGGGATTCTAGAGCATTAGACAGATGGGGGAAGAAAGTTTACACCTCTGCAACTTTAGCAGTGAGGGCTTTAAATTGCCAGTTTCACATGCTTAAATATCAACAATATTTACTGTCTCAGTTAAAACAGAAAATGAGTACAAGTGCAGAACAACATGATTATAAGGAAATGCAGGATTTATTGCATGCAGCTGAACAAGTGGGAAAGCATACTTTGCAATGTGGTTTTGATTCATTAGAGGCTTCTTGTAGAGCAGCAGTTACAGGATCTGTGATTCGAAGGCATGCTTGGTTAAAAGAACAAAGTTTACCAGATCATGTTAAGGCAAAATTATTGGATGCTCCTTTACACCAAGATATTTTATTTGGTGTTAAGGCAGAAGAGGTATTAAAGAAAATGGAGGATAAGGCAAAATCTATGCAAACAGTGAAAGATTTCTTACAGGTACAGCCACCTCGATTTAGCAGGAATTGGCCTACAAAAAAATTGGTCCTTTCCAGTGTCAGACAGGCCACAAAGAGCCAGATACAGACGCCCAAGAGGCAGATCTCAGCCCCAAGGCTTTTACAGACCACAACAGTGGGGTGCTTCAACCCCAAAAGGAGGTGAAGACAAGTCACAACCTTACAGGAAACAGTCCCAATGACGTCCCCCTTCCAATGCCAAGCTCTTCCCTTTTGGCAGCTCCCTTAGGGGGGAAACTAGCACTTTTTTCACAAAACTGGCAAGCAATCACCCAAGACAAATGGGTGCTGAATATTGTGTCTCAAGGTTACAGGTTCCACTTTTACACTTTACCAAGGCTAAAAGGAATGCCAGACATGCCACAAAATCAATGGGCAGAGGCACAAAAGCAAATTACAGCCCTCATAGACATGAGAGCTATTCAAAAAGTGCCACAGCAGGAACGAGGACAAGGATTTTAATCAAGACTCTTCCTGGTCCCCAGAAAGGATAAAGCCTGGAGACCCATACTAGACCTTTCTACTCTAAATACTTACATGGATGTTCCGAAATTCAAAATGTTGACACTACAGCAGCTCCTTCCCATGTTGGGCAAGAAAGCTTGGCTTGTTACTTTGGACCTCAAAGAGGCATACCTGCATGTCCCTGTCAGACAAAATTGCAAAAGATACCTCAGATTCATAGCTGGTTCAATGCACTACCAATTCTCTGCACTGCCCTTTGGCTTATCTACTGTGCCCAGGGTCTTCACAAAGTGCCTGGCACCAGTAATTGCATTTTGCAGACAAAAAGGAATTCAAATATATCCATACCTGGACGACTGCCTGATTCAAGCAGAGAGCAAGGACATTCTTCTAAAGCATCTGGCATTTGTAAAAAGGTTGTTAATTTGCCTAGGGTACAAAGTAAACGAAAAGAAGTCAAAACTAGTGCCCTCACAAGAGATAATATTCCTGGGTGCCAGCTTAAATACAACGGCCCAGATGGCTTATCTCATGCCAGACAAACAAGGACAACTGACTCAGTATTTTCAATTGATGGCAACAAAGTCTCAACTCCCTGCAAGAAAAATTCTGCAGGCCTAAGGATTCATGGCATCCTGCATGCTACTAATTCCATATGCCAGACTGCATATGAGGAAATTACAATGGTACCTAAAAAGTGTTTGGACTCAACACTCTCACAGCTTGGAAACAGTAATACCACTAATTCCCTGCCTACAACAGGAGTTTCGATGGTGGGCACAGGCATGTCACCTCAACAAGGGTCAGCCTTTCACTCTTCCCACAGCCAGGCAGACTTTAACAACAGATGCTTCGGATTACGCCTGGGGAGCACACATGGCAGGAAAATGTATTCAGGGCAAACGGACCACAGACCAAATGCATCTTCACATCAATCAAAAAGAGATGTTGGCTGTACAAAATGCCCTAACAGCTTTCAAGGACCTTCTGCATCCAGGACAATTATTATTAAAGATAGACAACACCACAGTAATGTGGTACATAAACAAGCAAGGGGGCACTCATTCTTACCCCCTATGCAGACAAGCCATGACCTTGTTGAACACAGCTCTAACTTATCAAATTCATCAGCAAGCACAATTCCTGCCAGGAAAGAAAAATACTCTGGCAGATGACTTAAGCAGAAACATCATGGATCCTCACGAGTGGAAATTAAATCCACAAGTCTTCAGCATGATAATGCAAAAATGGGGGTGTCCGGACATTGATCTTTTTGCCTCCCCACCGAATTGCCAACTACAAAAATTTTGCACAAGGACTTATCACACACAAGCATGGAAAGTGGATGATCTTTCGTTCAGCTGGAAAAGCCTAAGTGTTTATGCCTTCCCACCTCTGCCTCTCCTTTCAAAGGTACTCCTAAAAGCCAGACAAGAAAAACCACAGATGATTCTGATTGCTCCAGACTGGCCACGCCAGCATTGGTACCCAATCTTAAAGAACTTAGCTCAAGGCCCACCTTGGATTTTGCCTCAAATTCCACACCTACTGACTCAACAAAACAATCAGATCCTGCACAGTCAGCTCAAAACATTAAACCTGGCTGCATGGCAGATTCATTAGCCAGACAGACAACACCTCTCTCTAAAGCTGTTATGGATGTCATTTTGGAGGCCAGGAGGCCTAGCACCAGGAAATCTTATTCAGAAAAGTGGAAGAGATTCTGTGCCTGGAACCAGGCTCAAAGCCTTGACCCTCTTGTCCCTAACATTCCTCAGATACTACAATACTTAACTGAGATGCTGGACAAAGGACTATCCTTCTCATCCATTAAGATTCACGCCTCTGCCATCTCGGCTCATTACAACACAGATCCTCCTATTTTCTCTCATCCATTGCTAAAGCAGTACCTCAGAGGGGCTAAAAACATAAGACTCCCCCGGAGTGCACCAACACCTACTTGGGACCTCAATTTTGTCTTGGAAAAGCTCACTTTACCGCCTTTTGAGCCAGCCAATTCAGCAGAATTAAAATATATATCATGGAAAACTGCTCTGCTTCTGGCAATAACCTCAGCACGAAGAGTCTCAGAACTACAGGCACTAATGGCAGTGGAGCCTTTCCTCATTTTCCACCAAGACAGGGTTTCTTTAAGAACAAACCCTTCTTTTATGCCTAAGGTGGTATCCAGTGTGGCTCTTAATCAAACTATTCACTTGCCAACTTTTTATCCAAACCCCCAGAATAAAGGGGAGAGACTTCTACACTCCTTGGACATACACAGGCAATTACGCTTCTACTTGGACAAAGCAAAAGCTTTCAGAAAAACTGAACAATTGTCTGTATCATATGCTGCAGGATCACAGGGAAAGGCTATTTCAAAGCAGACCATTTCAAAGTGGATAGGACACTGTATCCGGTTCTGCTAAACACAGCATGGGAAACCTGTACCATCTAACATTAGACCACATTCCACCAGGGCAACTGCCACTTCTACTGCCTATCTTAGAGGAGTACCTACCAAAGACATTTTGGAAGCTGCAACTTGGAGTTCAGTGCACACCTTTACCAAGCATTACCACTTGCCTCTTTATTCTAGATCCAGAGCTGGCTTTGTCACTGCAGTGCTGCAGGGCCTCATAGCCACACCAAATCCTCTATAGAACCAGCCACCCTGACTCAGCTTTGGGATTCAACCCAAGTGTAATGACTGCAGCAGTGAAACACGATGAACATAGTACAGTTTTGTACCTACCATAAATGTAGATGTTCGAGTGTCTTCACTGCTGCAGTCCTGGTTACCCACCCGCCATCCCCTCTTTCTTAGCTGGGTCTTATCTATAACTTTTTACACTATACTACCTATGTGGTGTATTTGCTGGTTACTGAAGGTTTTGTTTTTACCTTATTGTATGTTTTGTAAGCAATATGTATTGCCTATCTTTTTGGGGGCACCTGACATCTGGGGCAAGAAAAGAAAATGGCGTCGGCTGCTTCTTATATACCCCTGACGCACTGACGTCAGGGAGGAGGCGACAGCAACCGACGCCAGACCAAAACTTTGGAACTCTGGCCGACTGCGGGACCGCCTGACGGCAGGATAACCCAAGTGTAATGACTGCAGCAGTGAAGACACTCGAACATCTACGTTTATGGTAGGTACAAAACTGTACTTTTCTTGATCATCCCCCTGTTTCAACGTCATCCCTTTCCACTTTGAATTATAGTTTTCTGTTTGTGCTATGCATAGGAGCCTTAACTGTGTAGCTCTGAAATACCCATTCAAATTACGTAATACCAATCTACCCTGATTAACTGGAAGAATCTGCTTATCCCTCTTGACTCTTGCCATCTTCCCATCCCAGATAAAGTCCTTCCTTCAGCTCTGTGTTAATTGCTATTCACAACTTCTCCTCTATTTGATAAAAATATGCCTTACCTGTGTATAAGACTAAAGTGACTTAAAACATTTTGACTGCTTGTATCTTACTATCCATATCTATATAACAAAGCTTCCATTTTCTCAGTTTTTGTATTCTCTTTTGTTTAGTTTCTTTCCACATATCCTTAACTGCCATACCAGAATAATTTTTAATCCATACTCCTAAATACTTCATTTTATCATGTCTCCATAAATACAGATATTGCTGAGCCATTTCAGGTATGGGTACATAATTTACTGTTATTGCTTTTGTTTTAGCTTCATTAATTTTGTATCCTGAAAAGTTTGTGTTGTGCAACACTGTGATGTCTCTTTCTGGTTTTGCCAGGTATAAAATAATATCATCTATAAATAGAACCAGCTTTTCTTGACTACCATACCAATTATATCCTTGAATTTCTGAGTCCCTTATTTTCTTTGCCAGTGGGTCTAAAATACAAATAACAAAGGGGAAAGAGGGCACCCCTTCCTGGTTCCTGTGCTCAAGAAGAAATTATCAGAGAGGAACCTTGTTAATTTTCCCTCATGTATACTCCTAATCAACCTTAATTTTTTTTCAGGAAACGTGAATGCTTCCATTGTCCTGCTCATAAAGTCCTACCTTACTCTGTCAGATGCTTTCCCTGAATCAAGAGCCACCAAAAACAATGGTATTTTCTTACATTCTGCTTCCCTCTGGATCATCAATGTTTTGTTAATGTTGTTAAATGTTTGCCTCCCCTCCACAAAACCGCATTGATCCATATCTATCAATTTTGGCATTACTTTTGCCATTCTTTTAGCCATTATAGACATGAACACTTTATAATCATGGTTTAGCATTGAAATGGGGTCTGATGGATCTTTACCCTCTTTAGGTATTACAGCTACCACTACTTTCTTCCATGATGTTGGTACTTCTCCTCCTCTTAAAATACTGTTAAACAAAACCTTGCAGATCTTTATCAGTTGTTTCCCTCCTAGCTTCCAAACTTCCACAGGAATGCCATCTATTCCTAGGGACTTTCCTATAGATTGGTTATACATCACAACTTTTATCTCATCTCCTGCTATCCTAACTGTTAGTAATTGAACCTGTTCTACCTCTAACCCTGGCATATTTAATTCTTCCATAAACATTTCGTTTTGTATCTTTTCTTGATTTACATATTTATCTGCTTTATACAGGCTTTCATAGAATATCTGAAATATGTCTTAATACTTCTACAAGATCTCTTGTTACCTTCCTTGTTATAGGCTCCCTAAGCTTGGCAACAGCCGTTTGTACTTTCTGTTGCCTGAATCGTTGTGCCAAAAGTGCTAAAAGTTTTTGTGCTCTACTGTTACTATCAGAAAACAGTTTCTTAACAGCAGTCTTTCTAAGCTTGTGCATATTATCAAGGTAATCCCTTGTTTTCTGCTTAGCATTCTGCAGTTGATCCTCTTCTTGCTCTGTGAGATTCCCCCTGTTGCACAATAACATTTGTCAGTCCCTCTAAATCATTCTTTTTACTTCTTAACTATAGCTCCCATTCTTTTATTTTCACCCTATTTTTAAACTCCACAGTAATTTTATCCCACTCCGTAGTTATATTTTCAGAATAAATGTCTATACTGTCTAATAGCTCCTGAATAATCTCCACTAACCATTCCTTAAATTCCTGTCTTTTCAACAGATAGGTGGGAAAGCACCAGTGTCTCATTTTTATTTCATTACCCTGTGTTTTTATTTTAGTTATTATTGGTGCATGATCTGAAATAGTTATTGGGTACGTATCAAGACCGTCAATTAAATGCACATGTTCCTGTGAAATTAAATTCTGCCTAGCCTAGCCCAGTTTTTATATCATGGCAAATATGTAAATTCACTCTGAGCTCCTATTACTGAATTCACATCTTTCATGCCAAATATTTTCATAAAATTCTTCAAAAACCTACTCAGCTTTTATACTTTCCCTTCTGGGCTCCCCAGACACATCTTCACTGTTGCAAATCACATTCCAGTACCCACCTAAAAGTAATATTCCTTGCTGAAAACTGATTATTTCTCTCAGAATTTTCTTAAGCTCATTATAGCAGTTTTAGGTGTAATATAAATATATCCCAGTGTAATCCTCCTCCTTTGCCAGTAGCCTCTTAGCACTACAAATCTGCCATTGTTATCTTTTTTATCCTCTTCTATCACTATTGGAACTCCTCTTGCAATTAATGTAAGTGCTGTTCTTTTCCTTTGTCCCAGGTATTCTGCTGAATAAACACAGCGAAAACATTTCTTTATCAAATTCACTTGTTCAGTTCTTTCTGGGTTTGTCTCCTGTAGTATAGCTATTTGCATTCTACATTTTTAATATAGTTCACTAGCCTTTCTTTTTTGTATTTATCTTTGAGACCATTGCCATTTAAAGACATTACAGAAAGCATCATTGCATTAAAAAGTTATTATTCCCACCTTTTATGTATAACACCTTTTTTGTTAAATGTCTAGTTCCAGATTTTATGTTACATGTATACAGTGTTTGACATGTTGAACTTTTATACAGTTGTTTCTTGTCATATGCATTTGAGCCTGTGTCACATCTTACAAAACTTTTTGTTTTATTGAAAGCCCTCAAACAAAAAAAAAAAAGAAAAACACCCCCGATACCCCCCTAAAACCTATTAACTTAATACTAACATACAAAACTATGTACATCTTCAAATACTGAAGTTTTACCATCCTAATAGGAACGGAAGTCCCAAACTGTCAGCCACACTCACAGAATTGAGTTAACCTAAAAGGAAGGGTAGACATGCTAAGACGCATTGTGCAGCCTGTTCTTCTACTAAGTGCTAATTGGTTTTGGCTTTTCCTTTATAGCTCTCCCAGCTAGGAAGACTCCTGAATTTTCAGGGAACATTATTTCCTAGTCAATTTCTCTTGTTCATTTTTTATCTTCAGCCAGTCACTCCCCACAATACTGTAGCCATTTTCTCTTTACCAAATTGTCTCCATGGAGACATGAGAACGAGGCAGCCTGTTTCTCTTTATCAGATTGTTTCTAAGGAAGCAGGAAGACCAGCTGCAGTATTGCTACAAAGCGTACATGTATTTGCTAGAAAAAAGCCTCATAATATTTAGTATTCTTTTTTCATTTACATGCTTACTCTTAAAACTTGTTACAAAATCAATCTGTGGTCCTTAATCCAGTCATTTCCCCCATGCAAGAATGAGAAAAATCACATTCATTTTTCTTTTGTCATGCTCTTTTAAACAGGCTTTTTGTAGCATTGCCTACATTTCTTAAAACCGAGTAAGAAATAAAGAAGGGGAAAAGAAAAGAAAAAAAGAACAGCAACAACACCTGTTTACAATCCTCATTACACTTAAAAATTACAGAGAAAAACATGCACCACAAAAATAGTGCTAGTAAGAAAAATAAATTCTTTACAGTTAACTTTTTCCCTCCTCTTCCCCTCCCCAAAGCATGTTTTGAACATTAATGACATGACATAGGGCATATGCTTTAGAGTCCCCCACAAGTCCAACAGATTCTGAAAATGTCCAATATTTCCAGATTTTCTTGATCTGTCATATTTCACACACATAATTATTGCATTGTAATCCCACATTACTGGTTTTATTACTGTTCATCTTCATCTCCCAGATCCTCTCTCTTCTTCATTTCCAATGTACTGTCGATTCTTCTAGTCAACTTTCATTCTCCCTTCCTTTACTCCATCATTTTCCATTGAAACATTGGAAAAAGTTTCACAGGTACAGTCTTTATGTTGTCTTTATTACTAGAAGAACAAGTAGCAGAATCTCTCTCTGTTTCACAGCTCACTTTTTGTTGGAAAAATGTTTGTATTTCCTCCTCACCATGTACTTCATTAAAAATGATTTTGTCCCTCCAGGGAAGAATACTTTGAAAACAGCTGGGTACAGCAGTTTGAATCTCTCACCTGTGTCTCGACATTCCCTGAATAGTGGAATAAAGTTGCTTCTCTTCTGCCTGGTGTACAATGAGTAATCGTTCTCCACAAACATTATGCTGTCTCCCACTTTTAGTACTTTGTCCTTCTGCCACATTTTTGTCAAAATCAATTCCTTCTGTTGGTAAGATTGCATCTTTACTATTAAAGGTCTAGGTTGCTTTCTCATAGACAGGTTTGGAGCATACACATAATGTACCCTTTCAACTAACCACTCCTGCTGTGGAATGCCAGTCCAGTTGCTTATTTGTGCTTTCATAAAATTAATGCGGTGTGTGCCTTCCAACTTCTCAGGTATCGCTGAAAATCTCAAGTTTTCCCCTATGTGCTCTGTCCTCTAATTCTATTTTTTTTTTTTGAAATATCTCTTCCTGAGCAGTCTCATTCAGCCAACCTTTTCTTCATTTTGACCTCTGATTTTTACAGCTTTATCACCTCATCTGAATATTTGTTTAAAGCTTCTTTCGTTTTTTTCCAGTCTTTTGTTGTTGATGTAATTCATCATTTTGTTTATTTTAACCAGGTCTGTGTGCAGTTGTCTTTTATCTTCCTGTAGTTTACTGAAATTCAAGTCTGGAAGTTTCATTGCTTTTTGCTAAACAGCTGCAGAACTTTCCCCAGTCAGTGCTTCTTCACTTTTTATAGCTGATTTTTTTCTAGGGCCTATATTTCTTTTTTCCTGTCATTCAGGCAGTACACTTACTAGCATTTACTGAAATTTACCCATAAACACGTCTACTGGCCTTCTCTGCTGAGTTTCTGTTTTCATACTAGGAGAGCTAGAATTTAGCTGTTACTCAATGTGCAGCCATATTGGAAGTCTCTCCACACACCTCCTTCTTACTCTTTTATTTATCTGTTTCTTTCCTCCTCCTGGATGAATAAGAGAAGTTCCACAAGCTACTTTAGACGTCTTTCCCTCTTATTTTTTCACACTCAAATGCATTTTATCTTCCTTTCCATGAAAGAGAAGCAGAACTTGTGTCTAATATTCTAGTTTTGGTCTAATCAGTGATCTATAGTGTAATTAAAATATTACCTCTCTACTTCTGGGACTGATTCATCTCTGGAAGTGTCCCAAAACTTTATTTGCTTTCATCATAGCCTTCCCAGTCTGGATCTGGTGGCTCGTTTTGGTTGTGTGTAGTTGATATTTTATGAGAGATTGTCTGAATTAGTGAGGCATATGCTATTAAGGGAAGGCCATATTCTATTTGGGAAGGTAGAATGTCTTTGCCTATTGCAGGTTTTGGAGATGAAGGCTGAAGGAAAGGGATACGTTTATCCAGATTCCCAGATGCTTAAATGATTTACAGTGTTCAATTGCTAGGTTGTTGTGATCAAATGTTAGTAATGGGGGGATTGTTTTGCTTAATTTCTTCTTGGTACTGAAGAGCACTATTTTTGTTTTAGATGTCTTGAGAAGTTTGGTGGTATAGATCCAGTGACTAAGAGAGAGGAAGTCAGACTGAACTCTTTTAGCAGGGTTATTAAGGGTTTGTTTGTATGGAATGGGACCCATGTCATCAGTGTAAAATAACAGCAGAAGGTTAGGAAGTTACAGCTTGAACATCCCAAAGAATTCCGGAACCAAAACCAGCCCCTGCAGGACTACACTAGACACATTTCTGTCTGTTGATAGTGCTCTCCCCCAAAGCACTAATTTCTGCTTCCTACATTTAGATATTGCTTAGACTGATTCAGTTGACCATATTCCTCCCTCTCTCCCCCATGCTGTCTAGGTAGATATTTGGAAGGGACAGAGTCACAGCCTGTGTTGCTGGCAGGGGTGTACCACAACCACTGAGTTTCCCCTGTCCAGTTCCAGTGTTAGACAGTCATTGAACCAACATTATTACCATGTATATATCATGATAATGGAACTAGTTAAAAATCATTAATAAGTAAACAGTGTTACATTGCTAAGTTTTTGTGGTTATTTGGAAACATTTGGAGTGGAACAGCAGTCATAACTGCTGCCTCACAGCTCTTGGCTCTCCAGTTTGGTTTTGGTGCTGTGCTGTCTTTTGTGCAGAATCTGCATAACCTTTCATTGTCTGAATTTTTCATGGTTGTATCAGTTACGACCCACAACTCACAGACATGCCACATGTGAGTTAGTGATTCTTTAAGTCACCTATAGTCAGCATGGGTGCGCGTGCGTGTGCGTGTGTGTGTGTGTGTGTGTGTGTGTGTGTGTGTGTGTGTGTGTGTGTGTGTGTGTGCGCGTGTGTGTGTATGTGTTTGTGTGATTATGTACATCCTGAGATAGGTTGGCACTCATTCAAGATACATTTCTATACGTTGCTTCCATTAACACTGAAGATAGACTCCACTTCGTCAAAAGCTCTGCTTTGTGGCTTACATGGGTAATCAAGGAATTAATGAGTCTGTATCTCTTGGGACATGGTTAAACCTATCTGTGAAGTGTAACCTGATGTTATTACCTTTTGATTTTACCTCTGGCACAGGTTATATCTAAACGGGTCCAGACTGAAGTAGTCCATCTGCCCATTTTACAAACATAACGAAACCCAAAGTAAGATGAATGGGATCTACCTGGCCAGCAAAATGAATTAAGGAAATAAATACATTTTGACATTATGTCATTCATTTCTATATTATGTGCCTACATTTATGTATTAGTCATCTAATTATTCTGATCACCCACTTAATTCTGTTTAGACCTGCAGGGAAGCCTGAGCCTCTCTAAGCACTCAGTGGGTATAAGGCAGTCAAGCTAATTCTACATAGAGTGCCAGCCCATTGCAGATCTCTGGATTATACCTTCTATCTCTTCACCCAATACAAAGTAACCTGCTGTTGTGCTCTTTCATCCTTCTCTAATAATCCTTCCATTCATCTGTATACTAAAGCCATTGTCTGTATCTGCTCAGAAAACAATATTCCATTTAATACCGATTTGTTTGTCTCTTCCCATTTTCTAACTATGATCTGTGGTTCTTTCATCTGTTACTGCCTCTTAGTTGTTAAAAAACACTCTCCTTATACTCTGTGGATTCTTATCTCAGGTGGCATTTTACCAGCCTCACTACGTGTATACCAAGCTTTGTAATGTAAGACTTCCAAAATTAAATCCAACATTCAGGCAGATTCTGCTAATGGTATTAAGGGCAATGATAAACCCCACCCAACCCGCAATATGCAGCAGATGCTTTATTTTAATTTTCACATCATTTCAGTAAGCCATAGAGCTTCCACTCACACAAATACATATATTTGTCTCTCATGTTCTTTGGTGGCTTCTAATAGCCCTGTATTCAGTTTACAGGTAGCCTCTCTTTTTTTTTCATAATGCTGAAAAATATCTGCCAGTCTGACCTCTGAGTACACAGCCTAATTGTGTCCTTTCTCTTTCTGTTCTGCTTACTACCGTAGCTAAACACTCTTTTAGCACTACAGTAAAAGCTACAAATACTTTAAAAAGGAAAATGAAAATTCATACACCATAAATAAGCTAGATCACTGATGGATATATTTCAGAATTTAGAAAAAGATTATTATATATGACAAACACAATGAGCTGTGGCTACATTTCAGATATGGTTTCAATGGGAAAGTATATAAGGTGGAAAAAACAATAATAGCTCAAAATGGAAAGCATACTGTTTCTTAAAATGATATGGCACTGTCAGACATTTTTTCTGCACCTCCTACGGAGCAGCTTTTCATCTGAGTGAAAAGTAAACAGCTACTACAGAGCCATTTTCCAGAGAAATGTTCTAATTATCAGCCTGGATAGTAGTGCTAATCTGTTGTAGAGGTAAAATCTACTGTCTGATCTTTCATTTTCTCTTGGATGAGATTTGAGGAGGTGGTGTGCTGAGTTAGTGACTCATAAATCATTGGAAGTGGTGTCTTGTGCCTAATATTTAAACATGTTATTACCTTTATGCAGCTCTGTCTTGATATCCTAGAATAAAGTTATTGTTAAAGCGTAATTGTGAAGTGAACATAGTTGTTAAACAATAAGCAGAGCATTACCTGATGGAAAACTTCCCTGACACAACATTGCAAATGTACTTATGTTTCTTCAAACTGAGTAGATTTTAGCCTACAGATGAGCGTAGTCCAGGGTGATAACCATGTAAACTCTCTGGACCCACATTGGCGATTCCTGAGATGTTGAGACCAAATGGCCAAAAATCCAAACTTTCATATACAAATTCTGAGATTGCTATTTCTCATATTTCCTTTTCTCCAAAATGTAACAGTCCTGTAGTTGGTATATATTTAAGTTGGAGAGGGAGGCTTGCTTCCCATGCTAAAAACAAGTTTAAACACCCCTTTTTTATATGCTACCCTTATCTAGCCACCAGTGGAGTTTATCATTAGCTACTATTTTCATCTTCTTACAAATCCCATAACTGAAGTTGTACCTGTGGTGCCACTTCTCGTAAGAAGCTCCTGAAGTGGGCCCATTATCAACAAGAAGGGCACTCCGTCAATAACTTCAAAAACCACAAACATGCAAAGCTCCGATAGTTATAGTCCATTCTAAACAGCGTAGTGTAGAGTGCCTCATTAGCTTGCTTGTTACTTCTTTTCTTCCTAGTTGAGTGGTCAATATGTGTAACACCCATTATCTGATCTGATTCCGACTCTCTGGTTTCTTAGCTGCTTGCCTCAGAACTCCAAAGTCACAACTACCAGGAAAAATTCCACCCCTGAGACCACTATCTCTGCTGCATTCTGGACATATTTTGGTAATTTGGTACTGAAACTATTACCCTTAAAGCAATACCCAAAAAGTATGACTCTTGTCATGTCATTGTATATTTCTTTCTGGTCACCCACAGTGGTTTTTCCATACCACCACTTCACTGAATTCCTAAGTGAATCTTATCCAAATGAGTAAATCTTACCTACTCTCTTATCTTGCTCACCTTCAATGTCACTGCTAACGTTTAGGCTCTTGGAACTCCAATGAAACATTTTCCCTCCAGGCTGTATCCTACCATTTGCATTAATAAACATCTATAACTGCTTATGCAAATCACTGTCTGTGCTCCTTTTTATGCTTTTCCCTGAAACAAACAGAGAAGCTTGGTGTTCTCTTAGCTGTAGCCTATCAGCATCACATAGATTCACCAACATGGTGCCATTTTACTATAGGCTCCCATACAGCTAAACTTATCTTTATTGCCCAATTCTCTGTTGTTTTTCTGAATCTCCACACTCATTTTTATAGCTATACCCTGCTTAAATGTCTATATGTAACCTCCACCTTAAAATCCACACAGTGTTCCTTAAGCACCTGTCCATGGCAATGATGAAGGCCTAATGCAAAGTACTATGCATCTTTTCAATAGATATTTACATTACTGTGTGATACCCTACTTGCCATGCCCAGTAAATAATAATAAGTGAATATTCCCTCAGCTTTGCATCTCCACCCACCATGTGGCTTTCCACAAGTCCCACTTTGACTGCCCCATCACTTTTTTTTTTTTTTTTGGTAAGTGGGTACCACTCTGTAACTACTTACATAGATTATAAATATCTGTCATTCTTCTTTGATTATAATAGCTGTTCTACACCTTGTACTACGTACGATATGCATATATTTTCTCTCAGGCTTTTTTATATAAATACATGCATATGAGTATTTGTGCATGTGTGTGTGTATATGTATATACATGTACAATTTAGCATCCCTATATTTTGTCAACTTGCACTTAGTTGACAGCTTTTCTAAAGACTTTGGTAGACAATAAAGGTGTTGTTATTTGTGGTAGATCACTGTAGTACTGGGTGAGGAAATATGCTCTTTCCCAATATTTTACAATCTTGGAGTTGGTATATTGGGAGGGGCTTGATCCCCCCCACAGGGAAAACCGTTTTTTTTTTGGGGGGGGTCAAGGTTATGTCTTACACCCAGTAAGAGTTTTTATCAATTGTTTTTTTTTGTTGTTGACATTTTTCATTCGGGTTTTTGAGGTTTGGATTTTTTTCAGATCGATGTATGCATACATAAACATGTGTACACACACAGAACACAGAAACACTCTTGACATACCTCTCAGCTGTACAGATTTTTGCCTCTTTTTTTTTGGCCTGTTTCTCATACAGTTGTGATTTTCTGGCAAATCACTGGCAAATCATTGAGGATTGAAGTCAGAAAATGTTAGACAATTGAGTTTCAGGCTTCATACCCTTTAGAAAATACATGCTAATGCAAAACTGGTTATTCTATCAATTTTCTACGTTTGTAAGAGTAGTATTTAAACATTGTCCCTATTTTTGGGCCTTTGTCCCCCCCATTATTTATGTCTGTGTCCACATTTCTTGCTCTAAGAGGTTGAGAGGTATGACTGGTGCTGTATGTGAAATAGCTGTGAGCTGCACATATCCACCTAAGGGCTCCTCTACCTTTGATGTAACATAACTGTGGCTAGGTCATCCATAAATTGGTGCTTCAACTGAGCAACAACAAAAAACGTCTTCTCATAGTTGAGGACCAAAAGTTACAATTGTAACAATAAAAAAGCTTGCTACACTTAAATAACCACATGAGTACTTCCATCTCCAGAGCAGCCACCCTCATTGCCCCACCCTAGTTACATGTCTGACATCAGAAGTTGAATTCTACCCTCTGTCCAGCCCCCATCGGTGCTGGAAATTCACCTTCCCTCTCTGCTCCTTATCAGCCAGATTTTGATGTCACAACTAGAATATGGTCTCCATCTAGTCACTCCATTGGCATACAGGGATAAAGCCCTAATTATAATCCAGATGACCTAAGTTAAGTTAACAGCTTGAACGACTGACAGAATGACAGAGAGGATGAGCGAGTCCATAAAGTGGGAGGAAGGAATGTGTTGGGTATCACCCAATAAGCTCTGGCAAAGTCCTGGTCTTGGGGGATTGTTGCCAGGCTGGGAGGCAGAGGTAACTGAGCAGGTGTGACTGCCCTACAGCTGAGGGTGAGACATACTCTCTGCATGACCCTTCCTTTGCTGTTCAGTCTATGTGACTGAGGTTAGCATACAGTATAAGGCTTTGGGCTAAAGAAAAAGCCTCACACACACAGAAGGATAAAGGCTTCCCTGCCAGTTCTCCCTGCCCACTTACCCAGTGTGCACCAAACCCTGTCAGCCTACATTAGAAGTCTGGGAGCCTCTTTAAAGCAGGCGGTGCCTCAGTAGGATCATAGGTGATTACTAGGCTATTGACCCGAAGGTAATTTCAAGCCTAGCCATTTCATCCAATGTACTACCATAGAAATGTTAGTTAACACCCAATATTGCATTTAGTAATGAGTGCCTAGGTCCAGGAGGGTTGTGGATGCTATCCGCAGTAAGAATTTACAGTGCCCCATCTACTTGTACAGGCTCCTTTTGAACAGTGTCCTAGAGATGCTCTGTTTCAAATTAATAGGTAGCCTATTCCAAAGATGGGGCAGTTGCTGGGAGTCACAGGCCATATTTAGGTCCATGGAATGGATGGCCTTAATCCTGTTTGATTTACGGATATGCATCAAGTTCATTAGGTTTTGGTCCAAGATTGCTCTGTAAGCCAGGCATAAGTCTCCCCTAAGAAGTCTGTATGATACAGAATAAAGTGGCAGGGACTTTAGTCAGTCTGTGTACTGCATGTGCTGGAGTCCTTTGATTGTCCTTGTTAGAAACCTCTGAGGTCTCTCCAGTTTCTGCAAGTACCCAGTACATACACGCTGAATGGTGCATTATACTCAATTATGGGCTGTATTAGTGCCAAGTATATTGGGGCTATAACCTTTTTTTATTCTCAAGGCGATGCCTTTACTAATCAAGTGTGCTATGTAGAAAGCTTTCCTTACCACAGTAGACACATGGTTGAAGTTAAGGTTGTGGTTAATTTGTGAACCTAAGTCCCTTACCACTTTGTGGGCACTTACGGTATTGTTGTTGATTTGATGGTGTGAAGGGACATTGTTTGTGCTAAAGAGAATGATGATGCATTTCTTTGCATTCAGTTTGAGACCATGACTAAGACACTAGTCATTGGTCTTTGTAAGACCTTCCTGGAGTATACTGACATCATTCAGTGCACCTAGTTTGCAGTCGCTTGCAAATCTGGTCAGCCACAACCCCTTAGTTTTGACCTGAACTTCTGAGAAGTATATACCCAATGGTAGGGGGTCCAGCACTGACCCCTGTGGCATCCCACTGATAAGAGGTCTGCTGGTTGATGTGGAATCACCCACTTTGAAAGTGTGTGTCTGGTTTGTGAGCCAGTTAGCAACCCATCTTACAAAGAAGGGGTTTACATTCAGTTTGCTAAGTTTATTGGTAATGCCTGAGTATGGGAATATGTCGAAAACCTTTGCCAAGTCAAGGTATGCTGTGTGCACAGATTTGCCCTCATCAATGGCCCTGGTCACATTTTCAGAAAAATCTACAATATTTAACAGGCAGAATCTGCCCTTGACGAAGCCGAAATGGGTAGGATCCAGGGTTTGAAGGTTGCTTATATCTTTATTTATGAGGTCTGCTACATCTCCACTTTAGGCAAGTAATCAAGGAGCCTGAATCCTCACCACTGACACTGGAGAGGAATGTTCACTTGGAATACAAATGGCTACACTCAGTGTTTCCAGATGCAGACCTCTCTGCATCAAGCACAATGTCCCCTTAAGAGCACACAGAGAACACAGTCAGCCTGGGGTCTGGATTTCTGTATCTGTCTCCCTCTGGGTCCCCAGTAAGACTCCTCACTGGCACAGCTACAGAGTTAGGTCCTAAGCTGAGTGCCCAAGCCAAGTTCTCTACCACTTTCTCTATGAAACCAGTGCTTCATGTCCCTGTCCAAGTAGGTAGCACACACACATTCTTTGAGATTTAATTTTCACACACACAGCTGGGAAAGGCTGGCACAGATTACCCGCTCTACCAACTTTGCCCAAACTATAAGGTAGATTCACTACCACCAGTCAGTTGCTATAAAGCTCTTAAAAGGGTATCCAATTATACTGAGTGAAATTAATATTATTGCAAATGGTAATGTTGACCAAATAGTAAGGCTTTCAGGAGTGGCCAGAGTTATCACCAAATAAATATGTTGAAAATACTCTCAAAACTTAAATATTTTCTAAAAAAAGATCAGCCACAATGAAAAGTTTAAATATATTTAATAATAAATAATAAAACAACATGAAGATACTAAATATCTATTTACAGTAAACACCAGAGTTTCAGCCACAGAGAATATTAAAAATAATGTGAGTGTTTCTGCCATTTCACACTGAGCTAATTGAAGGAAGGACACTGAGCAAACTCGGAACTATAATATATAACATTAAGTATCCTGTTTTTTGCTTATTTTGTTCTTTATTTCTTTGTTAATTATAGCACTTTGTGTACTGTATATTATTCTAGCTAGTTTCAATGTGTGTGAGGTATTAACTGGAAATTGTCCACTTTTATTAAGCATTTGTAGGGTTGTTTGTTTCTGATAACTTGTTGCAGTTAAAACTCTTTTTCTAGAGGCTCCTTTAGCTGTTTAAAACTTTCATTTAAAGGCTCACTGCTGCTTTTCTGCTGTGAGAAACATTTCTGCAGTTTGTTTCCCACCATCCCTCCCTGTTGGTATGGTGTTTTTATAGTTGGTGGCTTCTCAGTTGCCTGCCCCTAGTGCAAATTTGATCTGGGACCCTCCTCCCAGTCTAGTGTCATTACCTCATCCTACCCAGTACAGGGAGAACATTTGAGAAGGCCAATCAGCTTAGTTTCTGCTACTCCTTTCTCTCTTTCCACTAAAAAAAAAATTCTAAGCTTGTTTCCTGCCTTTCCTGTGGGTAGTCTAGCCTGGATATAGATTTGCTGTGTCCAGGACTATTTGTAGGCTTCTAGGCCCCCAAGCCTTTCTGTGTTGGAGGGAAGCCTTCTAGCTTAATTTTGTTTCTTAGAACTAGCCAGTTTTTTGTTTCAGCACTTGTTCAGAACTTATTGTAAGCACTAAATAAGCTACAAATTACTACAGCACTCAACTTTCCTCACTATCTAGAGGAAAACAGTTTCTAGTACTTAACAAATAAGCACCTATTCAGGCATGTCTAAGGGTCAGCTCCCGGTGTTTTCTCTTGTTTACCTGATGAATCTGGGCATCTTGGGACAATGCAGTAATTGCCTCATGTACACAGACAATCCTCTCCTCCTACCACCCAACACTACAAACTGTGAGAGATGCACTTATATAGCCAAACTGGAAGCAAAGCTCTCTTCACCCAAGACTGGACTAGACAGTCAAGAGGAGAAGGTAAACACTTGCACCACACCACACTCAGCACATAGTCCCTCAAATGCTACACCACCAAAACACACACATAGAAACACAAAACACACACCTACATTCACGGAGGCTCTCAGTAAAAACCTGCCCAAGCAACAGGGACCTACAAAGCAGAAACACAAGCAACCTCCACCCCCCAACACAACCCAAATGACACATAGCCCACAAACTCAGTGTGCTACTCAACCACAGCCCATAAGGCATAACAACGTACCCAACACTCTAGTCATAGGTGACTCTATAGTCAGGCACACTGATGTTCCACTCACCAGGCTAAACAAGGAGAAAGTTACTGTCAGCTGTCTGTCGGGTGCCAGGATCCGCCACATAATGAATGCACTCAGGTCACTCCACAACAAGTACAAATATGACTCTGTCATTGTCCATGTTGGTGTGAATGACCTGAGATGTACCTTCTTGGACTACATGAAAAGGGACATGGAGGAGCTGTCCGATCTTGTAGCCCAGGTAGGTATGCCCTAGCCCTGAGTAGCATCCTGCCATCACCCAGAATGATACCCCACAGTACAAGGACAAAATGATTGACTTCAACAATTGGCTAAGCTTTTGGTGTTATTCTAAGGGGATCCAGTATCTGTCTGCCTGGGATGACATGATCGAAAAGCCACGATGCTTTGCCAGAGGTGGCCTGCACCTGTCGTCCCTGGGATTCCGGTTACTGGCTAAGGCTCTAGCCACCCCTATAGTGCCTTTTTTAGGCAAGGGTCAAATGACAAATTCACCACCCTAACAGGTACAGGCAAGAAGAATCTGAGGGTATTGCTACTCAGTGCTAGAAGTCTAAACCTCAAAATGCACTCACTCGAGGCACTCCTTAAAATGTAGAACATCGACATCTGTGCAGTGACAGAGACCTGGTTCAAGGCTCCAGAGAGTACCCCTGCATTACCAGGCTATAATTCATACCACATCTTTTGGCCACCTAACCTGGACCAAAACACTAAAGGCGGAGGCGTGTCCATATTCATTAAGGATATCCACACCTCCAGGCTAGTTGCTCAGCATAATGCATCCAAAATGATCCAAGTGCAACTAACTCTGGGCAAGACCGCAATCCAAATTGTAGCTTGCTACAGATCCCCCACCATGCCCCAGGATTCCCACTCCTCATTTCTTAATACACTGGAAAATATTAGAGTACAACCTAACACCCTAATAATGGGCGATTTCAACTACCCTACCATTAACTGGGAAAACTACTCATGTATCAACTCTCGTGCTCAACGTTTTCTGGAATTCATAAATTCCAATGCCATGGATCAACTTATCCACACCCCCACCAGGGGCAGCAATATCCTAGACCTGGTTATTACCAACATGGGCAACCGGTACTCCACACCAGAGGTCAATTCCTCGTTGGTCAGATCCGACCACAAGCTAATCACCCTAGACATCCACAGCCCTACCCCACCCCCCATTAGGGAAACCACAGTAAAAAATTTCTCCAAAGCCAACTTCACGCTTCTTAAGACAGAAGTGGCAAACTTCACGACACCCATGCTGACGGACAGTAGAGGTATGAATGCTGAATCCTACACAAATGCACTTCATAAGCACTTACACGAGTGCATGGATCGTGCAGTCCCTAACAGAACAAATATGCTGTCCTCCAAAAAAAGGAAGCCAATCTGGTGGTCCCCTGCCATAAACAAACTCTACAACAGAAGAAAGAAACTGTTGCAAAAAAGAGTAAAATCCCATGATTGGAGAAACTCCCTGGTCAGCCTCAGTAAGAAGCTGAGATCCCTCATAAAATCCTCCAAAGCTAGTTATGAAAACAAAATCGCCACTGATTCTAAAGACAACCACAAAGCATTCTATAGCTATGTCAAGAATCTCAGTGGCAACACTCAGATCTCCTCTGAGTTACAGCACAATGGCACTAAATATACAGAACCAACTGATATTGCCAACATCCTGGCAGATAGGTTCAGTGCTAACTTTACCCCTCTGTCATCCCGTAAAGGGCCTATCTCTGTACCAGAAGAATGCAAAGTTCCTGTAATCACGGCTGCACAGGTAAAAAACACACTATCCAAAGCCAAGAACACAGCATCCATGGGATCTGACGACATCCCAGGCTGTGTTCTACATGAACTACAGAACGAACTGACATCCCACCTAAGTACCATATTCAGTTATAGCCTCACCTCAGGCTATGTGCCCACTGAATGGCGCACAGCAACAGTTATCCTACTCCACAAAAGGGGAGCCACCACAGATCCCAGAAACTACTGCCCCATTAGCCTAACGAGTCTGGTCTGCAAGGCATTGGAGCGTATCATCATGGAACTTATAAACAATGACATTGGTAATCTCCAAACTCAGGACCCCACCCAGTTCAGGTTTGTAAAAGGCAGATCATGTCTCCTAAACTTGATAGACTTCTTTGAAGCAGTCACCAAAGCTGTAGATGAGGGTAAGGTGGTTCACACAGCCTATCTAGATCTTGCCAAGGCTTTCAACACCATCCCCCACTCTGGAATTATAGATAAACTCACTAAACTAGGTATAAATCCGTATGTCACAGGATGGGTTGCCAACTGGCTCACTGACAGAACCCACACTGTGAAAGTAGCAGACTCCAAATCCAACTTCAGACCAGTGACAAGTGGAGTACCACAGGGTTCAGTCCTGGGTCCTCTCCTGTTTGGTATCTACTTCTCTGAAGTACAGGCCAACACAGAAGGTCTTTGGCTAATGACGTTCACAGATGACTGCAAACTAGGAGCCATAATCAAAACTCCAAAAGATGTGGACATCCTACAAAAGGGCCTCGCTGAGGCAGATGCCTGGTGTCAAAGCCATGGCCTCAAGCTCAATGCCAAAAGTGCATTGTCATCCCTTTTGGTAAAAACTCAGTGCCCATGAACTACCACATAGGTGGTAGTCTACTTAACACCGAAAGTGTGATAAGAGACCTTGGGACACAAGTGGACAGTAGTCTCTCCTTTGATAATCACATCACCACAGTAGTCAGGAAAGCCTTCTGTGTGGCACACCTCATCACAAAAGGTTTCTCATCCAGGAAAAAAGAGGTCATTGCTCCCCTCTACTCGTCACTCATTAGACCCATTATAGAGTACAATGCCCCTTTTGGTATGTACCTCACAAGACATCTACAACAACTGGAAAGGCCACAGAAATACCTCACAAAGAGGATTACCGGCCTCAAAGAGATGCCTTGTGCAGACCATCTCAAAAAACTGCAGCTTTACTCCATTGCATATCGCCTACTCAGAGGCGATCTTTGCCTAACACACAAAGTTATGTCAAACCCAGAGCTTTTAGACATGCTCCACTTAAAGAAATCCCAATCCCTACGAGCTACACGCTCTAGGGACCTAAACCTCGTCACCACAATAAACAGAACATGCTGGAGGGATAGATTCCTGTCCCAGAGACTTCCCATACTCTGGAACAAACTACCTGTCTATATCAAACAAAGCTCCTCATTAGCACTCTTCAAGAAAAAATCTTGATGATTGGATGGGAGATAGGAAATTCACCCCGGGGATCACTTCTGTGGTTCTGCTCGACAGTGGCACAGGAAAATAATTTTCTTGGGTGGCGAAAGCCAGGGTACATTTGGCTAGGCTTATATAGGCCCTAGGGCCAATAGCTTAGTACCTACCTATGAACCTATAACACAGATGGAAAGTTTCACACAGTTATAGAAAAACAGTATTTAGCTAGTCTCACTATCTATTCCTAATTGACTAAAAGAATTACTGTTCCTACTTACTGAATAGATCAAGGCAAGATGGGTGAGTGGTCCTGGTCAGATCCAAGACAAAATACAGAATGCTGCTGAGACTTCAGTCTGCTCTAATATTAAAACATTATTTCTGTTCAGAATGACATCACATACATCTGGTCAATTAACTCTGTTTCCTGCACTTATCTCCCATCACTAGAAACTGCCAGGGTTTAACATCTATGTGTTACAATACACACTGATGGAGCTTTGCTCAGATGTGGTGCAGCTGCTGGAAGTCTTAAAACCATCAAACCATTTCAGTTTTCCTACAGGAGCTGCCAGCTGTTCTCTAGCCCAGACACTGCGTATCTGGCTCCATTCAAAACTGTGGCCTAACATCTGTATGGCTTAACCCATAAAGTAATTTAATTTCATATATATTTTACAAAGTCAGGCGGATTAAGATTAACTTCTTCACTTCCAGTATACTTTGTTACAATGTATACATTTAATTCAGTTACAGTAGTACATGTACATTTCTTTTCCTTCCAGCAGGGCATAGTGTTGATACATTTTAACACAAGCAAACCTCACAAATACATTTTTAGCATAAGCATATGTACAAATCAGTTTGATGCACAAGTGACATATGATTATTTACAAAATTTCAGATAGCTGTGTTGGCATATGTTACAAATACATTGCCCTATTTCTCCTGGCATGGCTGGCAGTACCTCCTATCATCACAAAGTCCATAATGATACGTTTCATGGTCTTACAGATGAGGCTGGTGGAGGGGAATAACTGTTGCTGTTTTCCTTTCTGCAGGAGCAAAGCCTGTGGTTAGACTATGATTGAAAAGCGTACATAATGGTGATGCTAGTTCACATTTTAGCTTGTTGAGAAGACAGCCTGGGATACCATCTGGTTCCATAGATGCTGTGTTTTTTGCTTGGACAAGGCTGTTCTTCAGATATGTAGGGTGAGGAAGTTTGAGGCAAGGTTTGTGATAGATTTGGAGGGGATAAGGGAGTGAAATTTTCACCAAACTTCCCCACTAGGAGGTTAGCTATCTCTTTGGGGTCAGTGTGTGTGATACCGTTGGTCACTAATTCTGCACATGCTTGGGTCCTACCTTTTAGGCTATGTATGTAGTTGTTAAATGCCTTATAGTTATCCTTGGCTGTGCTAGCTAAGTTTTTCTAAAAGAGGCCCTTAGAGGATTATTTTCATGGACAGCAACATTTTGCTTTTATTGTAAAGTTTGCCGATGCTGGATGTCCACCATGGTGGCTTGTTTTTACGTGGGGGGGTTTGGCTTTGTCTCTTTCTGGTACAGCTGAGTCTATACACTTATGCAAGGGATTGTACAGGGCTTCAGTGTAGTTTACCACTTCCAGCTGTGGATGGGGCTCAGAATGCATTTATACCTTCAACTAGGAAGATATAGTTTGGCTTGGTGAAGTTTTCTGGTCTGATTTCACCCTTTGTGAGTTCTGGTGTTAGTGTCAGCTTGAAGGTGACTGATTTGTTATCAGATTTACCTAATGAGGGTCCGACAGTTGCGGTAGTGCATCTGTTTGACATGTTAGTGAGGACCAGATGTAGTATGTTTGTTCCTGTT
>NC_056729.1:654689826-654779826 GCF_019279795.1 Protopterus annectens | reverse complement strand
TTTCCAGCCCTCAGGCGATCTGACATTGGCTCCTGCACAAACTGGCTGCTGCAGGTGTGTGGGACATCACACATAGGACCATAAACCAGGGACTATAAATGCGACGTCTGCACGCATAGACCTCAGAACTTTTCAGCCGCAGACGACATACGCTTCGACCGTTCCGCTCCTTAGTCAGAAGACTTCAAAAAGGATAAGTACCGGGTTGTGGTTTTCATTTTCTTACTACTTGAGCTTGGTTCCTGTAGGTTTTGTTTCAGCTGTTTAGCCGATGTCTGAGAAATAGAGCAAATGTAATTGCGGGCATCAGATACTGCATAAGGATTCACACGACAAGTGCGTGTTTTACTTAGGTGAGGAGCACGACCATAAGGCTTGCTGCATTTGTCAGTCATTCATACCATAAACCCTCCGCAGCTGTCTAACAGCTTTAAATTTGTATCTTGAGAATCAAAAATTGAAACGCCTTGCTCGCAGGATGGATCCCAAGTCGGCCACCCAAAACGAACAACCGAGGAAGAAAGCCAAGGTTCCCAGGCCTACTCCCGTTGCCTCTCCGCCAATGGACATCCTGCCAACTACCGATTTAGGGGCCGAGAGACAGCCGATTCTTCTGTCAGCTTTGACGGATCCTCTGGAAGAGGCCATTACTGCAGCTACAGCTGCAGCGGAGCCGACCCAGACGCCGGCCTCAACTGATGTCGAGGGCGATCCAGTACTTGGTTGGATGACCAAGACTCCTTCTGCTCCAGCCCAGACCTCAGTTTCTAGGCCAACTCCCAAACCAATGCCAACTAAGAAAAAACAAAAACCCAAACACTTGAGCCCTATGCCTCAAGCTACTCCACACTGGCAGACATTCACCAACTCCTTAATGTAGGCCTTCATGGCCCTTAGGCCTACAGGCACTGCTCCTACAGGCATTCCATTGCTGAGCCCTAGCCCAGCCTCTGCTTCTTCCCTCCCTTTAATCACTACTCAGCAGGGAGATGAAGAAGAACATGAACTGTACGATTCCTCTTGTGAGGAATCTGTTTCTTGTGTGTCTCAAATTGCTTCTCCCGTGGACTGTTACTCCCTAGATGAAGACTCTGTTGAGGGTGATTCTCCTCCAGAGGATATTTCCTTTGGGGAGACTATCACAAAAATGAAAGAGTACTTCAAGTGGGATACTACCTTGATGACAATTACTCAGAAAAGATATTTTGAGCTTCTACAGTTAGAATCTCCCTCCCCCTCAACTATTCCTCCAATTCTACCAGCCTTTCTGGACGCCTTTAATGCAACCTCCAAGAATCCAGAATCTCAAACATCTGCCCCTAAATGACCGGATAGATTTTATAAAGTTCCAGATGAACAGAAGTTTCTAGTGAAAACTCCCATGGCTGACCCTGCAGTCATTGCTGTGGCTCCTAACAGACAATCTAGGCAATTACTGTCTGCTTCCCTTTTGCCCACAGACAAGGACAGCAAGACTATGGACAGGATGGGTAAAAAAGTATATACCTCCTCCAGCCTTTAGGGCTATAAATTACCAAACACACATGGTAAAATATGCCTTAGACCTTGTTTCCCAGGCCACTACCTTGCTAGCTTCTACCCTTGACTGTCTCACAAAAAATGAAATTGCATCTAAACTGTCTTTAGCTACTCAAGTAGCCAGACACTCCATTAAGTGCAGTTATGATGCAACAGAAGCTTCAGCCAGATCTGCTGTATCCGCATCCGTCTTACGTAGATATTCTTGGCTATGCCTCCAACCTCTTCCAGAGGACTTTAAATCCAAGATAATGGATACTCCTCTAGACCACAACCTCTTATTTGGTAAGAATTCAGCAGAACTTTTCAAAAATATACAACAGAAACTATCCTGCTAAGACTTTTTTTGTAAGAAGAACTCTTGTCTACATCTCATTCTTCCTCCTCTAGACCTCATAAAGGGTCCAGGAGATTGCCTTACTCCAGACCTCCTAATTCCCAGGGACCTGCCAAGCAGCACTTTCCTGACCGAGGAGGTTCCACTTCATTGTGACTGCCTGGATCAACTCCCTCTATCTGCCCGTCTTATCCAATGCCTCCCCTTCTGGAAAACAATTACTTCAGATACTTGGTGCTTTCCATCATCCAAAAAGGACATTTTCTATCTTGGAATGAAAAGCCAAGGCCAAAAAGGATTCCCTTCCCTCCAAGAAACCAGCTACATCTATTCCCTCTTATACTGAAAGAACTCCTGACTCTAGGAACTGTAGAGCCAGTTCCCTCAGGACAGGAAGGAAAAGGCTTCTATTCCCACCTTTTCCTGGTCCCCAAAAAGGATGGCCCTTGGAGGCCAATCCTGAACTTATCCTATCTAAACCTGTTCCTAAAGGTTCTGTCCTTCAGGATGCTCTACCTACAAATCTTGCTACCCCTCATTCCACCCAAGGCCTTCATGGTCACTCTGGGCCTAAAGGATGCCTACCTGCACATCCCTATCAGACCCTCCCACAGGAGGTTTCTGCAGTTCACTGGTCATTCTTCACACTTTCAGTTTACAGACATGCACTTTGACTTGTCTACTGCTCCCAGAGTATTTACAAAGTGCCTGGCTCCAACCATTTCCTATTGCAGAACCAAGGGACTCCAAATCTACCCTTACCTGGACAACATTCTTATTCGGGCAGAATCAGAATCCACCCTGCAAAACCATCTCTCATTCACAATGACTGTCCACCACAGCTTGGGCTTCACTATCAACCTCCAGAAGTCCTCACTTCTTCCTCAGCAGGACAATGTTTTCCTAGGCTGCAGAATAAGAACAGACTTGATGAGATCCTTTCTCCCACTGGACAAAGTGCAGTCTCTCTCCAGCCATTTTCAAGGCCTACTTACGAAATCCCATCTCTCTGCAAGTCCTAGGTCTCATGGCAGCAACCATTCCCATGCTCCTATTAGCCAGGATGCACATGAGAAAATTCCAATGGTATTTAAAAAATGTATAGTCTCAAAGCCAACATTCATTAGACAAACTTATTCCCCTTCTGCCCTGCTTAAAAACAGAACTAAAGTGGTGGATTCAGCAAGTTTCACAGAACCAGAGCATCCCATTCCAACCACCCCCATCACTCAAACCATGCACACAGATGCATCAGATTTAGGGTGGGGAGCTGAGTTCAAGGGCTTCAGGGTACAATAGCATTGGGACCCTGCAATCCAAAACCAACACATCAATGTCAGGGGAATGACAGCAGTATTACTGGCTTTCAAAGCTTTCCTTCCAGTCTTGCAACCAGGCCTGCTGTACATTGTGACAGACAACACAACTGTCATGCAGTACCTCAGCAAGCAAGGAGAGGCAAAGGTGTACCAATTATGCCAGATAACTCTACAAATCTGTGAAATAGCAACCAGACACAACCTCTTACTGCAGGCCTCTTACATCCCCTCTCAAGAAAACAAACAAGCAGACTTGCTCAGCAGAACATACTCCCCTCAGCACAAATGGATGTGGCACAGGGAAAGCTTCTTAGACATTGTCCACCAGTGGGGCACACCTCAAGTGGATCTGTTTGCCTCCCCCCAGTACAGACAATTAAACAGATTTTGCTCCAGAGATCACACTCCATTAGCATGGAGAGTGAATGCTTTCAGCTTTCCATGGAAGGGAATGTTCCTGTATGCTTCCCCCTTCCCTCTAATACACCAGGTCCTATTGAAGATCAACAAAGACCAACCAAAAATCTTGCTGGTGACTCCCTGTTGGCCAAAGCGACACTGGTTCCCCCTTCTTCATTTCCTAGCCAAGGGCAATCACCACAAGTTATCCCACAAGATGGATCTACTCACCCAACAAAAGGGATCTCTCATTTATCCTCAGCTGCCTTTACTGTATCTCACCCTTTGGGTGATCAACTTCTGATCCCTTTTAGACAACTGTACTCAGAAGACGTGCTCTCAGTCCTGAGGGAGGCCAGGAAACCATCTACCAGAAAAAACTATTTGTCCAAATGGCATAGATTCTCAAATTGGTGTGCGCTTAACGGCAGGGACCCTTTCAAGCAGATCCCTCTTTGGTCCTTAGTTATGTATGTGAGCTCATTAAGGAAGAGCTAGCATATTAATCTCTGTAAGTCCACCTTTCTGCCATTTCAGCCTGCTTGCCTTAACAGCCACCTCTGCTCTCCAGACTGGACGTCAAACTTTTCCTGAGAGGGTTCTTGCATATCAGTCCAACAAGAAAACCCATTCCTCTCCCCTGGGACCTCAACTTCATACTGGAAAAACTAACTCTACCTCCCTTTGAGCCAGCAAGCACAGCTTCCCTGCAAATGTGCACATGGAAAACCATTCTCTTAGTGGCCATCGCATGCGCAAGAAGAGTGTCCGAACTGCAGGCCCTCATGGCCTATTCCCCTTACACCAGCTTCCACAAGGACGGGGTGACTCTACACAGTAACCCTTCCTTCATGGCCAAAGTGGTGAATGAACTGTCTCTTAACCAGTCTTTTCATCTACCAACATTCTTTCCCTCTCCATCTAATAACGCAGAGAGGATCCTTCATTCTCTGCACAGACAACTAAGATTCTTCCTAGACAAAACAAAATCTTTCAGAAAGTCTAATCAACTCTTCATCTCTTACCACCCCAGGACTCTGGGTAAGGCAGTCTCCAAACAAACCATTTCCTCCTGGATTAAGAAATCCGTTCTCTTCTGCTACTCTCACCATGGCAAACCATTGCCCCTTGGGGTTAGAGCTCATTCCACTAGAGGAATGGCTACCTTCTTAGCCTTCTTAAAAGGGATGGACACAGCCTCCATCATGGAAGCTGCTACCTGGTCTGCAGTTCACACTTTCACTAAACACTACAAGCTAGACCACGTCTCCAGGGCCAGAGCAGGATTTGCCAGGGCAATCCTGCAAGGATTCTTGAAATCCTCTACTTCTGCCCCTCCCATCACTCTTCCTAAGCTGTGGTACTCTCCCACAGTATGAATACTTCAACATAGGAAAAGAAGGACGTAGAATAGTTGTGTAAAATCTTACCATAACCATAGATGTCCTTCTCTTCCATATTGCAGTATTCCTTCCCTCCCTCCATACCCCCTTCTCCTTTTTATGGATGCTTGGTCTACACCTATGCATCCTGTCCCTACAGGCTATTCTTTTCAGCCCTGCAGGGACATTTGCTCTTCAGCCTCTCCTTGTGCTTATATACACTTATTTGGGCTTCAAGTTCTGAGGTCTGTGCGTGCAGATGTCACATTTATAGACTCTGGTTTATGGTCCTATGTGTGACGTCCTACACACCTGCAGCAGCCAGGCTTAAGCTTTTGTATAGGAGCCGATGTCAGATTTCCTGAGGGCTGGAACTGGAAATCCCAAGGTATAAATACTGCAACATGGAAGAGAAGGAAATCTATGAACCTATGAATGTATGGTTATGGAAAGATTTTACACAACTATTCTATCTGAATTACATCTGGCTAAGAACCACTTTTTTTTTTTTAATATGTTTCTGGAGTGGGTGTGTTTCTGCTCCAACCATTCCTGAGGCGAGTTATTCTCTGGGGATTGCCCAGGGTAAGTAGAGGAGTGAAACCAAAGCCACATCTCCTGGGTATCTTTAACAAAGCTGATTTTTGGCTCCAAAAAGACTGCTTGCAATCAAATGCTTTTTGTACCAGTAGTGATTAAGTCATTACAATTAAACATAATATCTGTTAAGTGAAGCAGTCAGAGATTCATGAGGTTGTGAGTTTTCTTCTAATGTGCTTTCGCCTGTGCTTCATCAGATCTGCCTTGGGGATGCTCTTCCATTAGAATGTTAAGATTTGGGTCCCTCAACTTAAGTACTGCCAAGGAGTTCTGCTTTCATAATAGCCATGGGATGATGTATTGTTAGGATGTTATATGCTCTATACAGCATGAGATGTGTAAAAACATACCTGAGAATCTGTGTAGATAAGTGTTCATTGGAAACCTTTTAAACTGTCAACCTTTTAGCACAAGAAATCTGAACAGATCCAAAATAATGGGGGAGGGGCAAAGCCCTCCAAATAGGACACATTTTAAATATTGCTCCTATAAAGTTTAAAATGTGCTAGAATAACAGGATTTGCTAGCATGCGTTTTCTGAAGGATATGAAGTCTGAATCTCAAACATCTGTCATTACTTAGTGACTTCAGTTTTGAAGCGTTTTTACAGAAAACCCTAAATTGTATGAGGAACAGGCAAAAAAAATGAGGCTAAAGTCTGGACATTTGAGAGGTATGCTCAGACTACAGCCTACCACAGGGAGAATGAAGTGAAAGAAACACTGGAAGGACCTTCAGCCATTAGATCACTAGGAAATGGCAGCAAGGGGATATGGGTTGGAGGTATTCACCAAAAAGTGACCTAGACAGACCAGCAGAAATAATAAGTGGATATTCTGGGTGGGAATTACAGCTGCAGAAGCACCAGAAACAGAAACTGGATGTAGTAGCCACAAAAGTACAGCCAGGGACTGGTCAGTGTGAAAAAGAAGCTTACATTTATTTTATGAGTCTTATAGGTTCATAGGAAGGTACTAGGCTATCGGCCCTGGGGCCTATACAAGCCCAGCCAAAAAGGTACCCTGGCTTTTGCCACACAAGAAAATTATTTTCCTGTGCCACTGTCGAGCAGTGCCACAGAGGTGATCCCCGGGGTGAATTTCCTATGTCCCATCCAGTCATCAAGATTTTTCTTTAAGAGTGCTAATGAGGAGCTTTGTTTGATATAGATAGGCAGTTTATTCCAGAGTATGGGAAGTCTCTGGGACAGGAATCTATCCCACCAGCATGTTCTGTTTATTGTGGTGACAAGGTTTAGGTCCCTAGAGCATGTAGCTCGGAGGAATTGGGATTTCATTAAGTGGAGCATGTCCAACAGCTCTGGGTTTGACATAGCTTTGTATGTTAGGCAGAGATTACCTCTGAGTAGGCGATATGCGATGGAATAAAGCTGATGTTTTTTTGAGACGGTCTGCGTAGGGTATCTGTTTGAGGCCGGTAATCCTCTTTGTGAGGTATTTCTGTGGCCTTTCTAGTTGTTGTAGATGTCTTGTGAGGTACTTTCCAAAAGGGGCATTGTACTCTATAATGGGTCTAATGAGAAGGGAAGGGAACAATGACCTCTTTTTTTGTAGATGAGAACCATTTTGTGATGAGGTGTGCCATGTAGAACGATTTCCTGACTACTGTGGTGATGTGATTGTCAGAGGAGAGACTACTGTCTACCTGGATCCCCAGGTCTCTTATCACACATTCGGCGTTAAGTAGACTGCCGCCTATGTGGTAGTTCATGGGTACAGAGTTTTTACCAAAGGGGATGACAATGCACTTTTTGGCATTGAGCTTGAGGCCATGGCTCTGACACCAGGCATCTGTCTCAGTGAGGCCCTTCTGTAGGATGTCCACATCATTTGAGGATTCAACTATGGCTCCTAGTTTGCAGTCATCTGCGAACTTCGTTAGCCAAAGGCCTTCTGTGTTAGCCTGTACTTCAGAGAAGTAGATAACAAACAGGAGAGGTCCCAGTACTGAACCCTGTGGTACTCCACTTGTCACTGGTTTGAAATCAGATTTGGAGCCTGCAACTTTTACAGTGTGGGTTCTGTCAGTGTGCCAATTGGCAACCCATATGGTGACCTAGGGATTTATACCTAGTTTAGTGAGTTTAGCTGTAATTCCAGAGTGGGGGATGGTGTCAAAAGTCTTGGTGAGATCAAGATAGGCTGTGTGAACCACCTTTCCCTCGTCTACAGCTTTAGTGACTGCCTCAAAGAAGTCGATCAGGTTCAGGAGGCATGATATGCCTTTCACAAATCTGAACTGAGTGGGGTCCAGAGTTTGGAGGTTACTAATGTCTTTGTTTATGAGTTCCATGATGATATGTTCCATGGCCTTACAGACCAGGCTCGTCGGCCAATAGGGCGATAGTTCCTGGGATCAGTGGTGGCTCCCCCTTTCTCATTTGATTAAGATATTCTTAGGTGTTCCAAATGTACTGCCCCCCCCCCCCTCCAAGAACAAAAAGAGTCAAAGCCAATCCTGCCCCATGGCACAGAGACAAAGCTTGGACGGTCTGGACAAAAATAAATAAACAACTCCTACTTTACTAACCGATAGCAAACAAACTCAACTTATCATCAAAGATAAGAAAAGATATTACTCAATCAAAACACACATACTAATAATATAAAGATGCTCTGGGTCTCAATCAATAAACTGTTAAATCCAGGACAGGCTTTACAGCCAACACCAAATACACAGTAACAAAATTATACCATAGCCAAACAGTTCAGTACCCACTTTATACATTCAGTACTTTTATTAACCAAACAGGTAACTAATTAAGCTCTGAATGCCCCTGCTCAATCAAATGACCTCCATCAACATTCTTCTACCAAACAATACTATCAAAACATCTCTCAAAAAAGTAAAACTCACTGCAGCTGCCCCTGACAATCTACCTAGTGACTACCTTAAAATAGCAGCTGAGGCTATCGCATATCCAGTTTTATTTCTGATGAATTTATTTTTATTTGACATTTGTTTACCAGGATAGTCTGACTGGAAGAAAAGCTACACATGTAGAAAACGTATATAAACTTAGTTACATATAGTTTTACAAACATTACAAACTTAGGAACATATATTGTTACAGACATGATATGCACAGTTGTTTTTAAGCACGTTGCACAGTTATACAATAGGTTATATTATATGAGAAATACCCTACTAGATGACTATTAAGCAGGCAGCTAGGGTTACATAGTACTAATAGTAGAATATGTATAGTTTAAGTTTGTACACAATTTGTAAATATGTTTCATATGGTACACATAATTCGAGCAGTGTGAGTTTGAGAAGCATGACACAGGTTTGAGTTAATCAGGTTACTAGTCCTCTACTGTACAGAGTTGTACCCTGTTTCCAGTGATTAAACAGATTTTTAGTAGATTAGCTTGGGGGGGGGGGGTAGTTTAGTAAAAGGAGGAGATAGAAGGGAAAGCAAAATGGGTGAGAGGAGAGTATGCGGAGGGGAAGAGGTAGATTAGCCTGGAGTAAGGTATGTACATAACCATGCTTTGTTTAGATGTTCTTTAGGGAGGGTTTAAAGTGAGATAGGCTAGGAGTTAGCCTGATGTTAAGTGGGAGGGTGTTCCATACTTTGGTGATCGAGTATGAGTAAAGTAATTTTCCTTGGTTTTTGGAGGGATCGTATGTTTTGAGAAGGAGTTTGTCTTCAGATCAGAGTGTTCTGCTTTGTTTATAATGTTGGACTAGGTTGGATAGGGCAGAACAGGCATTGGGCTTGTATAATATATTATGGATTGTGCTTAGTTGTGTATACATAAGCTGGTTTGCTAGTTTGAGCCAGTTTAGTTCTTTTAGTAATATACAGTGTTGTGTACGGTAGTTGGAGTTAGTTGCAAACTTTGCTATTTTGTTATAGCATTGTTCTATTTTCTTCTTTGTCGAGCTTTTTAGATTGGTAAGTATACAGGAAGAAAAGGGAGGACAGGAGGAAGGTTTTTGCCAGGGTGGTCTTGGTGAGGGTGGTAAGAAGCTGTCTTTTTCTGTACATGAGTCGTAGGTTTGTGCAAGTTTTTTTGATGTTTTGTTGGATGTGAGGGTCAAGGTTGAGTTTACTATTGATTATAACCCCTAGGAGTTTAGTTTCTTGTAGGTTTTCTATGATGGCTTTGTCAGCTGCAAGAATATTAAATTGGTCTGGGTCGAGGGGGGCATTTTGGTAGTGAAAAACTGTAATCTTGTTTTTTGGGGATTTAGAAAGAGTTGGGAGTTTGTCAGCCATGATTCAGTAGCTGTGAAAGATTACTAGGTTTTGATTAGAGGTTCTGGGAGAGTATGAGCAGTGCAGATTAAAGCTGAGTTATCTGCATATTGGATTAATATTCAGGGGAAGAGGCAGTATAAAGATTGTTGGTGAATATGTTAAATAGTTAGGGGTCCTAAGATGGACCCTTGGGGAACTCCTGTCAGGTTTTGTAGGAAGGGGAAAGAGTTGGTTAGACCATTTGACTGCTTGCTTCTCACCATGTAGGTAACTTTGGAACCAGTGGAGTGTGATGGTTGCGCATCCTAGGGTAGATAGCTTGTTTAGTAGTAAAGTATGTGAAACTGTGTCAAAAGGCTTTTGAGTGGTCCAGGAATACAGTAGATATTAGGTATCCTTTGTCCCTGGCTTCGTTAACTATGTTTGTGAAGGATAATAACGCTGTGGATGTGCTACGATCTGGCCTGAAGTGAAGCCGTGCTGAGTTTGAGTGAGCAGATTGTTATGGAGTAGATATTTCATTAGTTGTTGGTGAGTACATCTTTTTATGATTTTGGATAATGGGGATAGTATGGATATTGGGCGGAGATTAGATATTTCTGTAGAATGTCCTCCCTTATGAACTGTCATTATGTATGACATTTTCCATTTTGTGGGTACTGTGGCTTCTGAGAGTGATCTGTTTATTAGTATGCTGGCTGGATAAGCAACTGAATCGCTTGCCAGTTTTAGGTATTGGGGTGGGAGGTTGTCAGCTGATACAGAGCAGGGTTTCATTTTGAACAGTAGCTTTTTTATTGTAAAAGTGGGTATGGGCTGAAAGGAGAAAGAGGTTTTTGGGTTGTTTGGTTGGCCATTTGTGTAGTTATGGGCTTGGTTTGTTGTAGGTGTTGTTTCAGTAGAAGGTTTTGTTTTTAGGTTTGCTTGGGGGTGTCCTGAATTAGTGTTGGTAGTAAGTAGGTCTGATATGGATTTTATGAAATATTTGTTGGTGTTGTTGCCTCACAGCAAGAGGTTCTCCCGTTCGATTCTCGGCTAGAGCGCCTTCTGTGTGGAGTCTGCATGTCCTCCCTGTGGTCGAGTGATGTATAAAGACATGCAGGTAGGTGTATGAATGGGTGTGCCCTCCTTGAAGGCTGGGTGTTGGGCTGGCACCTCGGCACTGTAACAAATCCACTGCCAATCATTAGCAGACCGGAGTTCCACCGTGGCGACCCCTAACCGGGAAAAGCTGAAAGACAAAGACATTTGTTGAATTCTTCTGCTGTTTGTGCTGTGGGGGTGTTTAGTGAAAGAGAGTGAACTTCATTATTTCCTGGGTTGAGAAAGGAAGTTATGGAATGCCAAAATGTTTCTGGGTTATGTTTGTGTTGTAGCTGAAGGTTCGAATAGTAGGCTTCCTTGCAGTTATCCACTATCTTTGTGACTTTGTTGCATAGTGTTTTAAAGGCTTGGATATTTTGCTGGGTTTTATCATATTTTTGTTTTTCCAATACTTTGTCTCTTTGTTTCATGAGATCAAAGCAGTTAGTGGTTAACCAAGGGGATTTAGTTTTTTTTTCATTCTTTTTGTTCCAGGAGGGATGAAGCTATCAGTTATTTTAGGAAGGTTGTCTTGATGTAATGCACAGTGTTATTGATGGGTAGGATTTTAAAGGTGTTCAGTTAATACTTGATATTGGATGATTGGATGATATTGGATATGCATGCTATAAGAAAAAATAATTCATTATTCCTCTGTACAAGGGCAGTATTAATACAGATCTTTCAAACTGTAGGCCAATTGCCATTTTATCTCCCCTGTCAAAAATATTAGAACAAATATATTCATATGCAACTTCCCAACTATCTAATAGATAACCAGCTTCTGAATTCAACTCAGCATGGCATTTGTCCTTATCATGGCACAATTACTGCTTTGCTGAATTTTAATACTGTCAGCACAAAGTTCCGATAACCTAATCTCCACATACTTTTCAACGTATTTGTCAGTAATCTCTACGCTAATACAAATGCAACCATAGCTCAATATGCTGATAACACAACCCTATTCTGCTCTGCCAAAACTCTACAAACTCCAAGATCTTACACAACAGTCCTTCTCATTGATAGAAACTGGCTAAATAATTCGCAACTACTACTATACTGTAAAACAATAAAATTACTGCTCTCTACCCCAAAATACAGTTACACCAAAACAACAATATTCACTATTGTCCCTGACAACATCACAATGATAGAACGAGCAAACCACACAAAATTACTGTGTGTTATCATAGATGGCCATTTAAAATTTGGCCACCATGTATCACACATGGTTAAAAAAGTCATCAAAAACTAGGGACATTATGCAAAGTAAAAACCTACCTCAGTGACATAGCTAGAAAATGTATAGCCTCTACATTTTTACTGACATTTCTCCTCTGTGCTGCCACAGTCTTCACTAACAGTCAAACTTCACAGCTGTCAAACATGAGCAGTGTTATAATAAAATAGCCAAATCTGCAATAAACTCTAACAGTAAAACACACCGCTCCCTATCACTCAGAGAATTACAGCTGGTTAGAACTACTACATTACCTAGCTGTTTCTCAGCTAATTATAATACACAGACTTCCTTTTTATAAACCAGAAAAATGCCCAGCTCCTAACAATTTAAAACAATACTATTAATAGGTGAATATTAGGCTAACTCCATGAATGGCCATTTTAAGCCTAGCCAATAACCAGTGGTCGGAATCAGATACTGTACCTTTTGCCTATGAGATGAAGATCTTAACCATTATGCCTAAACCACTCATTTTTTATTGTTTTTTACTTACCTGGTGAGGTGGGGGTAGAGGTGAGGTGAGCCCTACTGTGGCTTTTGCTTCTGGTTCCAAGTGCCTGTGTGCAGCCTGGTCCAGAGTCAGTGTCAGGTGGGGAGTTTGACTTTGGTGGTACACCTGTCGAAGAGTAACACAGGTGTCCTAAGCTAAGCTCAGAGAGGACAAAAACATGAAGCAGAAGGGCAAAAGTTTGCTTGATTTTGACTTTAAATACGAATACAGACCATGAAAGCGGCAACTCAAAATCCTCCAGGCTTTTTGTGTTTTAAGCAGCAGGTGTCAGAAAAGTTACCACAGGGATAACTGGCTTGTGGCAACTAAGTGTTCTTGTTGGGTCTTCCTATTATTGTTAAAAAGAATTCACCAAGCATTGGCTTGTTCACCCACTAACAGGGAACATGAGCTGGGTTTAGTTCGTCGTTTTACCCTACTGATGGGTTGTTGAAATAGTAATCCTGCTCAGTATGAGAGGAACTGCAAGTTCAGATATTTGGTTTATGAGTTTGGCTGAGGACCCAATGGTGAGAAGCTACCATCTGTGGGATTATGACTGGATGCCTGTAAGTCATTATCCGGCCTAAACATAATGATAACCACGGATCTGTGGTTAGGTAGGGGTAGCCGGCTGCAAGGTCCGTAAGTAGTGGCAGTCATTACTGGATCGGAGTGCAGACTGAAAGGGACCTCCTGTCTGCAGCAGTGCACCACACGTATGTGGGGAATCTGATGCTAAATCATTTGGGGACAATTTTATTCTGGGTCAGGGTTTAGTAAGTAGCACAACAGCAAAAGCTATGATCTGTAAAAAACAAAATCAGCCGTCAAGTCATGCTTTTGTTGCAAGCACTCTCCCAACAGAATTATACACTCTAGAGAAAAATCACTAAAAACTATACCCAAATTGTCTAATACTGCAGGTATATTCAAATAGTGTAGCTAAACTACAGAACAATATCTCACTACCCCTGAAATCCATTCAGAATGTAAACTCGTTTAAAATACAACTAAAATATCACCTCTCAAATCAGTAGATCCACTCCTGTATATCTCCAGGATAAATAATACTGTAATCTTCAGCTTGCTATGTCATCAGATCATTTCTCTATACTTAAAATCCTATGTCTCACAGCCAGTGTTCACCAATACTTGAATAGTTTTATGTAACAAGGTCAAAGGCAACTGCTATGCATATGTATGAATTATACAGTTGTGATTGTAATCAGTCAACCAAGCAGGTTTTAGAAGGTGGAAGGAATCCAGGATGTCCAGAAAAACTCAAGCTGACAGTATAAAAATGCTCAAACTCCCACATAGACAGTGACTGGAAGACCAGAAATCAGAAGTGAACTTGGAACCATGGACCTGTGAGGCAGACATCTTACACTGAGCGACCAAGGTGGTTGTTATCTTTCATTAATCATATGAGCTGTAATACTTCTTAAGCAATACTATTTATGGGCATTGCTTTTGGTTCTGAATACAGACAGAAAGCAAACTTGTAAATTCTGAGTAGACATTTAAGCTCATACCAAACGAGGAGATGCATATATGTTGTGAGCTTGACTTTATCAAGCTGCTTTTATGCAGCACTCTTAATGGGTCATGGAGAGGAACACATACAGACTTAGCAGGTTTTACAATCGTCCACCATAGGCAGAGTACTAGAGAATGCAAAACACTGATCATGACTGTCTGGATGAAGGCATCACTGAAATGTTCTACCCTTGGTGCTAAGGAATGAATAGGCAGAAGTGGCAGTAGCAAAATGGTTGGCAGGTGTAGGGCATGGAAAAATACAAATATGGCCTGCATACTTTAGTATTAAAGATTTGTATTTACAAAGAAACAAAAGTGTTTGTTGCCTTGACTTGAGCCTTGCAAGACATTTTATATTTTATCATAAACGTCCAAATATATGATTATGTATGAGTAAAAGTAGTGATGTCATTAATTATCCAATGAGGTGCATGAGCCTTGAACCAATCAAAATTACAACATTCATTGAGACAGTTAATAGAACAGTTTGTTTGGATATAACACACCAGAATTAGAAATAATGTTTTTATGTAAGAAAAGTTTAATTCAATTTCTCTTTCAAGCCATATAGTTGCAAAGTATTTGAGTAAAATGCTATCCATAGGTTCATAGGTAGGTACTAGGCTATCTGCCTGAAGGCATTTATAAGCCTAGCCAGAATTTGTTGGCTTTCGCCACCCCCTTAGATTAGTTCCCTGTGCCTCTGTCCAGCAGAGCCATTGAAGTGATCCCTGACATAAACTTTGTTTCCCATCCACTAGTCAAGGTTTCTCTTGAAGAGGGTTAGTGAGGAGCTCTGCCTGATGTAGATTGGAATCTTGTTCCAGAGCATGGGAAGTCTCTGGGACACGAATCTATCCCTCCAGCACATCCTATTTATTGTTGTGGTGAGGTTTAGATCTGTGGAGCATGTGGCTCTAGGGGATTTGGTTTTCTTTAGGTGGAGCATGTTCATCAATTCTGGGTTGGACATGGCCTTGCATGTCAGGCAGAGATCACCTCTGAGTAGGCGGTATGCAACCGAGTACAGCTGGAGTTTCTTCAGTCAAGCTGCATAGGGCATCTGCTTGAGGCCAGTGATCCTCTTGGTGAGGTACTTCTGTGGTCTTTCCAGTTGTTGCAGGTGTCTTGTAAGGTACATCCCAAATGGGGCATTGAACTGTATGATGGGTCTGATGAGTGATGCGTAGAGGGGCCCAATGAGCTCTTTCGATCTGGATGCAAACGCTTTTTTGATTAGGTGGGCCACATAGAAGGATTTTCTAACCACTTTGGCAATGTGATTATCAAAGGAGAGGTTACTATCTACTTGGGTCCCCAGATCCCTTATTATGTCTTCCATATTTAGGGGGCTACCACCTATGTGATAGTTTGTGGGTACTTTGTTTTTTCCAAAGGGGATGACTATGCACTTTTTGACATTTAGCTTGAGGCCATGGTTTTGACACCAGGTATCTGTCTCAGTGAGACCCTTTTGGAGGATGTCTGTGTCAGCTGGAGAGTCATATATAGACCCTAGTTTGCAGTCGTCTGCGAACTTGGTCAGCCATAGTCCTCCTGTGCTTGCCTGTACCTCTGAGAAGTATATGCTGAACAGGAGGGGTCCTAGGACTGAGCCCTGGGGAATGCCACTTGTAACCGGTTTAGAGTCAGACCTAACTCCTGCAACTCTTACCATGTGGGTTCTGTCCGTGTGCCAGTTAGCAACCCATCTCGTGATGTAGGGGTTTATGTTCAGGCTGGTGAGCTTGTCTATAATACCTGAGTGGGGAATGGTGTCGAAGGCTTTTGTGAGGTCTAGGTAGGCTGTGTGGACCACCTTTCCCTCGTCTATAGCCTTAGTAACTGTCTCAAAGAATTCCACCAGGTTTAGGAGATATGATCTGCCCTTAACAATGCTGAAGGGTAGGGTCCAGTGTTTGGAGGTTCCCAATGTCTCTGTTAATGAGATCCATGATGATGCGCTCCATAGCTTTGCAGACCAAGCTAGTCAGGCTTATAGGGTGATAGTTCCTGGGGTTTGTTGTGGGTCCACCTTTGTGGAGCGGAATAACCATTGCTGTGCACCACTCTGTGGGCACATAGCCTGTGGAGAGGCTGAGTTTAAACAGTGTGTTTAGGTGAGGGGGATAGTTCACCTTTGAGCTTGTGTAGGACGCAGCCTGGGACACCGTCTGGTCCCATTGATGCTGTGTTTTTGGCTTTGGAGAGGGCTGTTTTAACCTGAGTGTCTGTGATTTCAGGGGCACTACATTCTTCTGTTATAGTTATGGGCTGTTTTGGGGGTGGGGGGTGAAGTTTGCGCTGAACCTGTCTGCCAGGATGTTGGCTATATCAGTCGGTTCAGTGTATTTTGTGCCATTCTGCACTAACTCCGAGCAGATCTGAGAATTGCCACTTAGATTCTTGACATAGCTAAAGAATGCCTTGTGGTTATCTTTGGAGTTCATGGCAATTTTTCTTTCGAAGCTAGCCTTGGATGATTTTATGAAGGAACGTAGTTTCTTGCTGATACTGATCAGGGATGTCTTCCCTTCTTGGGATTTTACTCTTTTCTGTACTAGTTTCCTCCTTCTATTGTATAACTTGTTTATGGCAGGGGTCCACCAGACTGGTTTCCTTTTCTTAGAGGAGTGAATCTTGGTTTTGTTTGGGATGGCATGGTGCTCGTAGAGTGCATTTGTAAAGGATTTTGCAGCTTGTACAGCATTACCCTTTAGCATGGGGACTTTGAAACTTCCCACCTTGGTCTTAAGTAACATGGTTTGCTTTTGAAAAGTTTTTCATGGTGGTTTCTTTGACCGGGGGTGGTGGTGGAATGTGGATATCCAGAGTGATTAGTTTATGGTCAGATCTAAACAACGAGGGGTTGACATCTGGTCGCCCATGGTGGTGATGACCAGGTCCAATATGTTGTCACCTCTGGTGGGGATGTTGACCAGTTGATCCAAGGCATTTGAGTTTATAAATTCTAGGAAATGTTGGGCAAGGGAGTTTGTACTTGAGTAGTTCTCCCAGTTAATGTTTGGGTAATTGAAATCACCCAATATGAAGGTGTTTGGTAGGACCTTTATGTTTCCCAGTGTTTCCAGGAATGCGGAGTGGGGGTCCTGGGACATGGTGGGTGATCTGTAGCAAGCTATAATTTGAATAGCAGATCTCAAGTAGTTGACTTCATTCTTTCTGCACATATGGGTATACAGATCTGATTCGGATCCGAGCCGGCAAAACTTTTCAAGCATCAGCTCCGAGCTGCAAGCTCCTCCCCTACCTGTAATACATCACTTCCTCCTATCTAGCCCCAGATCTCGTTTGCTGCTCTAAGAGTCAGCATTGTCGTCTCTGAGCTCTAAGCAAGGTAGTAAGGTTTTTTGGTCTTTTTGTGATAGTTGAGTGTGAATACCTTTCCCTTTTTTTCCCTCCATTCGTATTTGGTCATCGTGTTAGTCGTAAAAAAAAAAAAAAAAAAAAAAGTTAGTTATAAGTGTTTTTTTTTTTTGTGATACTGGTTTCCCGCCTAGGCCCAATCCCTGTTTAAGTGTGTGTGTGAGTGGGCCGTTAGGGCTTTTACTGTCTGTACTATGGCTGAACAGCCTAAGGTTCTTTTTAAGAAGTGCACAGAGTGTGGTCATAAGCTCTCACCAGCCGATGGCCACACTCTGTGTGTTCTATGTTTAGGGTTTGCCCATCTGTCTGCATCCTGCGACATTTGTTCAGGCTTTAACCCTAGTGCGATGAAGGATCGTCTGGCTAAGCTTGTGGCTAAGGGTCTGCCACCAGCTTCTGCCCGCGGTTTCCTCCCCAGCCAGTGACACTGTGCAGGCAGGGACTCAACCTCCCACCAGGCCTGCTTCATCAGAGTCGTCCCAGAGAGGTAGGGACAGAAGGGAGAAGGAGAAGCACCACAAAGAGAGGGACAGGCCCAGAAAAAGATCACCGGACAGGGAGTCTTTCTCCAGCCCCTCTTCAAAGGCACCCAGGTCTCATTCTCCTCGGCTCCACTCTCCACGTTTCTCGCAGGAGCCGACGGAGCCATTGGAGCTGAGACACTCCCCTCATATCCGGCCCAGACCCGAGTCGGTCGCTTCCTCCAGGTTGACTCGGAGTGTCTCTGACCTTGATATGGACTGGGTGATGAGGAGGTTCATCCAGAACCAGATTCAGATGGAGGTCTTACCAGGGCCCTCTCCCATTGGAGAGGGTCCTTCTTCAACTATGTTCCACCCTATTGCTCCTTCCCCTATCCGACCCGATTCTTCGGAGCTGTTGGGTCGGCGTTGATGGTTCTCATTTCCTCAACGCCGGCCGTCACCTTGAGTTCCTCAGATTCGATCTCGGATCCAGGGGACTCTTGGAGCTATGGTCGGGGAGTCGGACCCAAGGGTCGAGATCTCGCTCTTTCGGATGCCATCCTTGGTGCCCGGACTACCCCGCCGTCAGCTCCGATCCCTGCTTTGGTGCCGGGGAGAGCCTCATCCTTATGTTCTATGGAGGTATGCTCTCCATCGGCATTCGGGGCAGTGGAAAGAGTTCTCTCCCAGGGGTTGAGACCACAGCTCACCTACTTGGATCCTACCCAGACCCCTCTGATTTTGGATTTTGCTCCCATTACCCTGTCTCAGGGACAGCCTGTGCCAAAGCAACCCAAGGTTATTCCCCTCAGGGAACCCCCAGAGGCTTATGAATCCTCTCCAGAGACTCCCACTGGAGAGGAACCTCGTAAGTGCAAGTGTAAGAGGAGGCACTTGGACTCCCCTGAGTCCATTACCATTGATACGGACTTGGATGAAGGAGAGGGTTCCCCCAGATCACCTACCAAGGACGTCTCATTTGGAGACATTATGGAGATCCTCCACCAAAGAGGAGGTTGGTCAGCCCCCAAACCCTCTGCGGATGAGTCCGTATTCCTGGAGGCCTTTGGCACAGGCCCATCTACTTCCTGGGTCTCCCCTCCAGCTGACCCTTTGGTGGACCTCATCATCACTAGGGCATGGAAGGATCTTGACACCGTAGAGCCCATACCCAAAAGGCCAGACAAAATTCTTTCCCCGCCGTCAGACAGGCAGGCATGGTCCAAAGGAGCCCTGGTAGATGCTTTGGTGGTTGCAGCTGCCACAAAGAAGGAACTGGCACAGGAGAGTTCCTCTGTTCATCCACCAGACAAAGAGTCCAGGTCGATGGATCGTTTCGGGAAGCGCATGTACTCGTCAGTGACATTTTCTATTTGTGCGCTGAATTACTTGGCACATGTTATCCGACTGTAGCAAGACCTTATATCGGAACTGAGTCGCCCCAGGAGTCTCTGTCGCAACAGGACAAGCAGACTTTCACTGCGAAGATGACTACACTGAAATCAGTGACGAATACCTCTATGCATCTCCTCTCTCATGCTACGGAGGGAGCCACTAGAGCTGTTGGTACAGGCATTGCCTTGAGGCATCACGCCTGGATCAGGCTGTGTCAATTTGTGGACCCCTTTAAGGCATCTTTCATCAACGCCCCTTTCAATAGATCATCCCTCTTTGGGAAGACTGTACGTGACACACTAACCCAGAATGAGTAGGATGGAAATACTTTGTCAGCCATCGGAATCTGCTTCTCTAACCCCAGAGGTCCTATTCCAGGAACCAAAAGGGGCAAAAGAAGATGTGGTTCTGGAAATCACGGTCCTTTCGTGACACTCAGGAATATTCGTCCCCCAGAGGCAGAGGGGGACAAGACCGACGCCGTCCCAGAGGCAGAGGGGGTCCAAGAAACTTCGGGTCTAGGGAACCTTTTTCCGACAGACCCACATAGTAACCCTGAGGGGTTGCCCAGCTGCTCTACTCTGTAGGCAGTCGGGGGGAGATTTTCCTTACATCCAGCGGCATGGGAGTCCATTACTGCAGACCGCTGGGTGTTAAACATCATATCCAGAGGATATTCTACCCCCTTCATTTCATGTCCCATAACTCCAGCATGCCTTCCAGATGTTCCACCCGCTTACAGGGAGGCTGCAGCTTTAGAGTTTTCGAAGCTGCTACAAAAACGAGCCATCGAGCTGGTCCCCCCAGATCAATCTGGATCAGACATCTACTCCAGGTTCTTTTTAGTGCCAAAGAAGACGGGGGACCTCAGGCCCATTTTGGACCTGTCTGTCCTCAATCTGTCGGCAGAGAAACAAAAATTCCGGATGGTCACTCTACAGTCCATTCTATCGTTTCTGAGAGAATGTGACTGGATGTGCTCGTTAGACCTCCAGGACGCTTACTATCACATCAAGGTCCACAGGAGCTCCAGGAAGTTTCTACGCTTCTGGCTAGGGGCCAGTCACTTTCAATTCAGAGCCCTACCCTTTGGTCTCACCACAGCCCCCAGGGTGTTCACCAAGGTTATGACAGTCGTAGCGGCTCACCTGAGACTTCAGGGCATTCAGGTATTCCCCTACCTAGATGACTGGCTCTTCGCTGCATCCACCAAATGTATCTTGTGTCAGGCCCTACACTACTTCCTCGGTCTGGCTCACATGTTAGGCATCATGATCAATATCAACAAGTCCCACCTGGCTCCGGTTCAGATCATAGACTTATTGGGGCATGGTTGGATTCGATTCAGTCAAAGATTTTTCTCACCCTGGAAAGGATAGAAAATCTCAGACTCCATGTATCGGCGATCTTGGATCACTCAGTAGTCACAGCAGCCGATGTTCTCAGGGCCCTGGGTTCGATGGCAGCTGCAATCTCTATCCTCCCTCTTGCACGTCTTCACATGAGAGTCCTTCAGTGGAGTCTAGCAGTTCAATGGTCCTGGATAGACCTTCTGATGAATTTCCACATCCGAATCAATCGGACATGCAGAACGTCACTCCAGTGGTGGCTTCAATCAGTGGACATTTTCGTGGAGCGCAGCTTTCTAGCCCCGCCGGCTCAAGCCATGGTGTCCATGGACGCTTCCCAGCTTGGGGGGGGGGCACTTCCTGGGAAGAACGGTCCAAGGCATGTGGTCCCCTCCAGAGACCAAGCTACACATCAATGTCCTGGAGATGAGGGCAGTGCTTTTAGCGTTGAGAGCCTTCCACCCTGTCCTACCTCCAGGTAATGTAGCCATTCAATCAGACAACATGTCTGTAGTTTGGTATATAAACAAACGGGGAGGGACCCGATCCTACCCCCTTTGTCGCGAGGACATGAGGGATTGAGAGTGGGCCATATCTATCGGCTGGTTTCTCATAGCAATTCATATCCCAGGATGCTCCAACATTCTAGCGGACAGTCTCAGCAGGGCAATCCTTCTGCCTTATGAGTGGTCTCTGAAACAGTCAGTGGCAGAGAAGATCTTCCGTGTTTGGGGTCAACCTTGCTGCGATCTCTTCGCATCTCCTTCCAACGCGAAGTGCAGCAACTTCTTCTCTGATCCCCCCTCCGGGAGATGTCCCCAGGGACGCTGTAGTCCATGCTTGGCCTCCCGAGCTACTGTATGCTTATCCCCCGTTACCTCTTATTCCGAAGTTCCTTCAGAGAGCTTGCCAGCTGCAGTGCAAAGTCATTCTCATAGCTCCCTTCTGGCCATGTCAAGTGTGGTTTCCCTTCCTATGGTCTCACCTGTTGGCTTCTCCATGGACTCTAGATCCATGTCCGTATCTGATTTCTCACCCGTCGGGCATGCCCCTGCCCAACCTGGACAGTCTCAAGCTGACGGCGTGGCTGCTCCAGCTCCCATAATCATCAGGACTCCCGGACTTTCGTCCCCTGTTAAGAATATTCTGGTAGCTTCTCTTAAAGCCTCCACTAGGAAACTACAATAGCAAGTGGAGACGTTTTTGCGTTTGGGCCTCTCAGCACAATCTAAACCCGTTTACAAGCCCTGTTCCGATCATACTGGATTTTTCGATCAGGCGCAAGTGCTTCCACCATCAAGGTTCAATTGGCTGCCATCTCTAATTTTCATGTGGGTGAAAATAAGGTTGCTCCGGCTTCTGCCAAATTGTGTAAAGCTTTCCTGAACTGCACTTTTTTATTGCGACCACCAGTTAAAGAAACAGTGCCCCCCTGGGATCTGACTTTTGTCCTTCAGGCTTTGACCTCTCCCCCTTTCGAGCCAACCGGTTCAGTTCCGATTAAGTTTTTGTCATGGAAGACAGCCTTCTTGGTCGCCATCACTTCAGCTAAGAGAGTTTAAGAGTTGCAGGCCTTATCCTCCTTGCCCCCCTATTTGGTTTTCCACAAGGACAGGGTTTTGCTGCGTACAAACCCCTCCTTTCTTCCTAAGGTGTACACAGCAGCCAGTATTAATCACTCTATAAATCTGCCAGTCTTCTTTCCAAGTTTCCAAAATAGCGGTGAACGTAAGCTTCATTTATTGGATGTCCATAGACAGCTTCGTTTTTACCTGCATAGGACTAAACCCTTCCAGAAGTTGGATCAATTGTTTGTCTCTTTTTCAAAACCATTTTTGGACAAAGCAGTTTCGAAAGTGTCCTTAGCAAGGTGGATCACTCTTTGTATTGCACAAGTTTATAAGGACAAAGGTTTATCTCCTCCTGGTGTATTGAAGGCTCATTCCACTAGAGCAATGGCCAGATGTTCATCGTGTTACACTGCTGCAGTCATTACACTTGGGTTATCCTGCCGTCAGGCGGTCCCGCTGTCAGCCAGAGTTCCAAAGTTTTGGTCCGGCGTCGATTGCTGTCGCTTCTTCCCTGACGTCAGTGTGCCAGGGGTATATAAGATGCATCCGACGCCATTTTCTTCAGTCTTTATTGCCACGCGGTGCCCGAAGCAAAAGCAGTTCGCAAGTGCCGGTCGGCCGACTCCTGAGATTTTCGAAGTCGAATTTCAGATCCGAAGTCTTCAAAAAAGCTAAGTACCCCGTTGGGGAAACTTTTTCTTGCCTCAGACCGATGTCAGAAAAAGTTAATAATTGTATTTCTTGTGGGAAGCAAATACCTCATAAGGACTTCCACTCTTACTGTATTCCATGCCTAGGCCCTGATCACGACGTCACTAGTTGTCGGTTTTGTGCTAGATTTAACAAACGCACTATAAAACAATGTTTTGATTTTGCTTTGCACTACTTTGGCCAAAGGTTCAATTATACTATGCCATCGGATCAACCGACGACCGCAATTCTGAAAAAACGCAAAGGCAAGGATCAAGACAGGCATCCGAGGTCCAAAACCGACTGTGAAGCCTCTTCTAGGCCAGTCGCCGGTTCTCAGAGAGGCGCTTTTGCAGCCCCTGACACCCGCTACCTCAGAGCCACAGGCCGACTCCCACTTGGAGACAACTAGACCTCTGGAAAATCAAGGTATTGGGCCTACAGAAACTAATCCCTCAGATGGGTCCGGAGCCGCTGAGCAGGCATCGACTTCTGAGGGTGTTTTCAGACCTTCACAACTTACCATTAAAGCAACAGCCAAGACAAAAACACCATTAAAGACAAAGAAGCAATTACAGCATTCTCCTGGACAGTGCTCCATGCCTAAGAAACAGATGCTTAAAATGGCCGAAGACCTCATTACTCTAATCAGGGGTTCCCATCCCCTTCCTGAGAAAAGACCTAGGCAGGATACAGACTATGATTCCTCTGATCAGGTTTCCATTTCCTCTGATTCCTCTTCAGACCAGGGATACTCTCTTCCCCCCTATGAGGACTCTGATGCTGAAGAATCTATCCCTTCAGCCTCTCCTCCTGAGGATTATTCTTTTGGGGAAACTTTACATACCATGAGGGAGCATTTCCATTGGTAAAGTCAGGATTATTCAGAATCCAAGAAAAGGCTCAGGGACTTCCTTTTATTGCCTCAGCACAGGCCCCTGGCTATTCTGCCTGTGTTAGATATTGTGGATGATGTGTTCTCTGAATCCAGCTTATCTCCTCATTCTTTGCCCCCTGCACCAGCCAAGCCAGATAGGTTTTATAGAGTCCCTGACTCTCACAAGTTTCTTTATAAAAACCCTTCTGCTGATCCAGAAACTATTTCCCAGGGTCCCAAAGGGATTAAGGCTTCCATTGCAAAAAATCCAGTCCCCTCTGACAGAGATTCTAGAGCATTGGATAGATGGGGAAAGAAAGTTTACACTTCTGCAACTTTAGCAGTAAGAGCAGTAAATTGCCAGTTTCACATGCTTAAGTACCAACAATATTTAATGGCTCAGTTAAAACAGAAAATGCTTGCAAGCTCAGAAGCTCCTGACTATAAAGAAATGCAGGATTTATTGCATGCAGTTGAACAGGTGGGAAAGCATACTCTGCAATGTGGTTTTGATTCTTTAGAGGCCTCTTGTAGAGCCGCAGTTACAGGATGTCCTTCAAGAATGCAACTGCAGTCATAACATGTGGGTTGTCCTGCCTCAGGCAGCCCTCGGTCGGCCGGATTCCAAAGTCTGGGTCCGACGTTGGCTGATGTCGCATTTCTCTCCGATGTCAGAGCGGCTGGAGTACATAAGCATCAGTCGACGCCATTTTCTCCAGTCTTTATTGCCGCGCGGTGCCCGAAGCAGAAGCGGTTCGCAAGTGCCAGTCAGTCAGCTCCTGTATTCTACGATACCGAAGTCATCAAAAAAGCTAAGTACCCCGTTGGGGACCTTTTCTTGCCTCAGCCAATGTCAGAAATTACTGAAAAAGTTAACAATTGCCTTTTTTGTGGTAAACAAATACCTCATAAGGATTTCCACTCTTACTGCCTCCCTTGCCTGGGCCCAGACCATGACGTCTCGGCCTGTGTAGCCTGTGCTCGCTTCAACAAGCGCACTCTCAGGCGCCGGGCGGAGTTCGCTGAAGATTTTTTCGGCGATAATTTTGCTCACACCATGCCGTCGGATCTTCCAACATCGCAGACTCCCAAAAAGCATAAAGACCGGGACCGACATCCTCGGCCCGCGTCTACCACCGACTCCACGCCAAAACCTAGCGCGAGTGCTCCGGTTCCCGCTGAGACGGTCACTCCACCGCTCCGAACCGGAGACACCGCATTACTGACGACTCCGATTCCAGACATTACTCCGCCAGTTATAGATTTCCTCCGGATACCGAAACCGAGGAAATACCCGAGACCATTGCTGTAGACAAAGTCACTCCTGCACGTGGAGCTGCCAGGCCCCCTATGGCCATGTCTATTAAGGCCTACACTAGGGCTAAGGCAGCCAGCAAAACAAAACATATTACTTCTAAATCCTTACCTCAGCCGACTCCGGGGACACAAATTATGTCCATGGCTGCTGATTTAATTTCCATGATTAGAGGTTCACAGGCCCATCCTGAGAGAGCATCCCAGCCTCCTCCTGATAAAAGGCCCCGGGTTGAACCCTCTGACCCTACTCCTTCAGATGAAGATTCTGAGGGCTGTGTCCACTCTGATAGCCAGGAAGAGCTCTTCCAGACCTATGAGGACTCGGATGCAGAAGATTCCATCCCTTCGGCCTCCCCTCCTGAGGATATTTCTTTTGGGGAAGTTCTGCACGCCATGAGGGAACATTTCAAGTGGCAAGGTCAGGAATATTCTGATTCTAGGAAACGTCTTAGGACTTTCCTTAAGAAGCCTCAGCACAGGCCCCTAGCTATTACTCCTGTACTTGATGTTCTGGATGATTTGTATTCTGACTCTAGTGCTACCCCTGATTCTCTTCCTCCTGCTCCAGCCAAGCCAGACAGGTATTACAGGGTCCCAGAAACTCATTCCCATTTACTCAAGGCCCATACTGCTGATTTGGAAACTATTTCACAGGGGCCTAAAGGAGTTTCAGCCTCCTCCTCAAAAAATCCTTTGCCCTCCAACAGGGAAGCTAGGTCATTAGAGAGATGGGGCAAAAAGGTTTACACATCCACTACCTTATCTATGAGAGCTTTAAATTGCCTTTTTCATATGCTACAATATCAGGATTACCTCTTAGAAGTTTTACAAAAAACATTAGCTTCTCCTGATCCTTTAGACAGGAAGACTTTGCAGGAAGCTGTACATATCACTCAGCAAGTAAGCAATCACTTCCTGCAGTGTGGATATGATGCACTGGAAGCTTCATGTAGGGCAGCTATGACAGGGGCAGTGATTCGTAGACATGCTTGGTTAAAAGATCAACCTCTACCAGATCATGTAAAAGCAAAACTTCTGGATGCACCTTTGGAAAAGAAGAAGCTTTTTGGTGCAAATGCTAAGGATGTGTTAAAGACCATCGAAGAAAAAGCAAAATCAGTTCAGACTGAAAGATTTCCTCCAGGTTCAACCCCCCAGATTCAGTAGGAACTGGCCTTCAAAGAACTGGTCCTTTCCTAATCCAGAAAAGTTTCAAAGGGGTAAGAACAGACGTGGCCAAGGAAGAGGCCAATACAGAGGCCCTTACAGGGGACGACAATGGCAGCCAGGAAATCAAAGAAGTGACGCAGGGATTTCACCTGCCCCACAACCACAAACTCAATGACTTTCCTCTACTACCGCCTACCAGGGAACAACTAGAAGCTCCCTTGGGCGGGAAATTATCTCTGTTTGCAGAAAACTGGCACAGACTGACAAAGGACAAATGGATTTTGGACATTATAGACCGAGGGTACAGGTTTCACTTTCATACCTTACCAAGAAAACAAGGCATGCCAAACCTACCACAAAATCAGAGGGCAGAGGCTATCAAGCAAATCACTCTGCTGACTCGAATGAAAGCAATAGAAAGAGTTCCACAACAACAACAAGACCAGGGGTTTTACTCAAGACTGTTCCTTGTTCCAAGAAAAGAATCTCAATGGAGACCAATACTGGACTTGTCCGCATTAAACACCTTTCTCATAGTACCAAAGTTCAAAATGCTGACTCTACAGCAACTCCTTCCCATGCTGGGCAAGGAGTCATGGCTGATTACTCTGGACCTCAAGGAGGCATACCTGCATGTCCCTATCAGACACAGCTGCAGAAGATACCTCAGATTTCTTGCAGGGCCAGAGCATTATCAATTCTCAGCATTGCCATTTGGCTTATCTACTGCCCAGAGCATTTACAAAATGCCTGGGTTCAGTAACTGGTCATTGCAGGCTCCAGGGTATACATATCTTCCCGCACCTGGACGCCTGCCTCACACAAGCGGACGACAAATTGATGTTGACAAAAACCTGGATTATGTCATACGATTACTTCAAGCTCTGGGATACACAGTCAACTTCCAAAAGTCAAGACTGCAGCCATCCCAGCAAATAATCTTCTTAGGAGCCAAACTAGACACAGCCTCTCAGATGGCTTACCTGACAGAAGACAAGCAAGAGAAGTTAACTCATTACTTCAAAGGTTTAGCAAAACTCACCCAGATGACTGCAAGGAGATTCCTACAGGCCCTGGGTTACATGGCATCCTGCATTCTACTGGTTCCATTAGCAAAACTTCACATGAGAAAGCTTCAATGGTACCTAAAAAGCATTTGGTCTCAACACAGCAACAACTTGGAGACAATCATACCGCTCATTCCATGCCTGCAAAAGGAATTCCTATGGTGGGCCTCGGTGAGCCAGGAAAACAAAGGTATGTCATTCAAAAAACCACAGATAACACAGACCATGACTACAGACGCCTCAGACCTTGGATGGGGGGCGCACATGGAAGGCAGGTGTGTACAAGGACAATGGTCTCCAAAGGAAACACATCTGCATATAAATCAAAAGGAAATGCTGGCAGTAATGCATGCCATCGAGGCCTTTCAACACCAACTCCAGCAAGGCCATTTAATGATATGGACAGACAACACCACTGTGATGTGGTACATAAACAAGCAGGGGGGCACCCACTCTTACCCCCTTTGCAGACTGACAATGCAGCTTTGGGAGAAATCACTGAGCCTAAACATCCAGTTACAATCACAGTTTGTTCCAGGAAAAGACAATGTGTTGGTGGACAGCAATTCAAAATAGACTATTTCTAAATGGATTGGACATTGCATCAGATTCTGTTATTCCTTTCATGGAAAGACTGTTCCAGCCAATGTCAGACCACATTCCACCAGAGCTACAGCCACCTCTACAGCATTCTTAAGAGGGGTGCCTACCAAGGACATTCTAGAAGCTGCTACATGGAGCTCCATGCATACATTCTCCAAACACTACAATCTCCCTCTATACTCCAGATCCAGAGCAGGCTTTGCTTCGGCAGTCCTGCAGGTCACTGAGCCTAAACATCCAGTTACAATCACAGTTTGTTCCAGGAAAAGACAATGTGTTGGTGGACAGCCTAAGCAGGAATTTCACAGATCCACACGAGTGGAGGTTACATCCGAAGGCCTTCAGACAACTCACTTCGACATGGGGAAAGCCAGAAGTGGACCTATTTGCCTCTCACCTCAACCATCTTCTTCCAAAATTTTGCACAAGGACATACCATCCAAAAGCTTGGAAAATAGATGCCCTCTCATTCAACTGGAACTCCCTAGCAATCTATGCATTCCCACCTCTGCCACTGATGACCTCAGTATTACTAAAGATCAAAGCAGAGAAGCCCAAGGGAATCATAATAGCTCCGGATTGGCCAAGACAACACTGGTACCCACTACTACGGAGCATATGTCACACCAGGAGGTGGACCCTCCCCCAGTGGCCTCTACTTTTGACTCAACACAATTTCGAAACACTGCATCCAAATCTTCAGACACTGCAGCTAACAGCCTGGGAGATCCCATAAATAACTTCAGCTTATCTCTCTCCAAGGAAGTTCAGCGGATACTAACAGAGGCTCGAAGACCAACCACCAGAAAGGTTTACTTAGCAAAGTGGAAAAGATTCAGCAGTTGGAATACCAGCAAGGGACATGATGCATCATTGTTGAACATCCCACTCATCTTGGAATATTTGGCAGATATGTTAAAGAACGGCCTCTCATATTCTTCCATAAAGATACATGCATCTGCTATTTCAGCTAGATAGAACACTGATCCTCCTGTTTTTTCTCACCCCTTACTAAGACAATTCCTCAGGGGAATCAAGAACATTAAGCCGCCAAGAAAGGCCCCAGTGCCAGCCTGGGACCTCAATTTTGTCTTAGAAAAACTGACTCTACCTCCATTTGAGCCAGCAGCTTCAGTTGACTTGCAATTTCTCTCATGGAAGACAGCTTTCCTGTTGGCCATTACCTCAGCAAGAAGGGTTTCGGAGCTACAGGCCCTAATGGCAATACCACCCTTTATTATTTTTCATAGAGACAGGGTTTCATTAAGGACCAACCCTACTTTTATGCCAAAGGTGGTATCTAGGGTTTCTTTAAATCAAGCCATTCATCTGCCTGCTTTTTTCCCCAATCCTGAGAATAAGGGGGAAAGACTGTTGCATACCTTGGACATTCACAGACAACTTCGATACTACCTGGACAGAACCAAGGCCAGTAGGAAGTCTGACCAACTTTTTGTAGCTTACGCCCCTGCAGTCCAAGGAAAAGCAATTTCAAAATAGACTATTTCTAAATGGATTGGACATTGCATCAGATTCTGTTATTCCTTTCATGGAAAGACTGTTCCAGCCAATGTCAGACCACATTCCACCAGAGCTACAGCCACCTCTACAGCATTCTTAAGAGGGGTGCCTACCAAGGACATTCTAGAAGCTGCTACATGGAGCTCCATGCATACATTCTCCAAACACTACAATCTCCCTCTATACTCCAGATCCAGAGCAGGCTTTGCTTCGGCAGTCCTGCAGGTCACTGAGCCTAAACATCCAGTTACAATCACAGTTTGTTCCAGGAAAAGACAATGTGTTGGTGGACAGCCTAAGCAGGAATTTCACAGATCCACACGAGTGGAGGTTACATTCGAAGGCCTTCAGACAACTCACTTCGACATGGGGAAAGCCAGAAGTGGACCTATTTGCCTCTCACCTCAACCATCTTCTTCCAAAATTTTGCACAAGGACATACCATCCAAAAGCTTGGAAAATAGATGCCCTCTCATTCAACTGGAACTCCCTAGCAATCTATGCATTCCCACCTCTGCCACTGATGACCTCAGTATTACTAAAGATCAAAGCAGAGAAGCCCAAGGGAATCATAATAGCTCCGGATTGGCCAAGACAACACTGGTACCCACTACTACGGAGCATATGTCACACCAGGAGGTGGACCCTCCCCCAGTGGCCTCTACTTTTGACTCAACACAATTTCGAAACACTGCATCCAAATCTTCAGACACTGCAGCTAACAGCCTGGGAGATCCCATAAATAACTTCAGCTTATCTCTCTCCAAGGAAGTTCAGCGGATACTAACAGAGGCTCGAAGACCAACCATCAGAAAGGTTTACTTAGCAAAGTGGAAAAGATTCAGCAATTGGAATACCAGCAGGGGACATGATGCATCATTGTTGAACATCCCACTCATCTTGGAATATTTGGCAGATGTGTTAAAGAACGGCCTCTCATATTCTTCCATAAAGATACATGCATCTGCTATTTCAGCTAGATAGAACACTGATCCTCCTGTTTTTTTCTCACCCCTTACTAAGACAATTCCTCAGGGGAATCAAGAACATTAAGCCGCCAAGAAAGGCCCCAGTGCCAGCCTGGGACCTCAATTTTGTCTTAGAAAAACTGACTCTACCTCCATTTGAGCCAGCAGCTTCAGTTGACTTGCAATTTCTCTCATGGAAGACAGCTTTCCTGTTGGCCATTACCTCAGCAAGAAGGGTTTCGGAGCTACAGGCCCTAATGGCAATACCACCCTTTATTATTTTTCATAGAGACAGGGTTTCATTAAGGACCAACCCTACTTTTATGCCAAAGGTGGTATCTAGGGTTTCTTTAAATCAAGCCATTCATCTGCCTGCTTTTTTCCCCAATCCTGAGAATAAGGGGGAAAGACTGTTGCATACCTTGGACATTCACAGACAACTTCGATACTACCTGGACAGAACCAAGGCCAGTAGGAAGTCTGACCAACTTTTTGTAGCTTACGCCCCTGCAGTCCAAGGAAAAGCAATTTCAAAATCGACTATTTCTAAATGGATTGGACATTGCATCAGATTCTGTTATTCCTTTCATGGAAAGACTGTTCCAGCCAATGTCAGACCACATTCCACCAGAGCTACAGCCACCTCTACAGCATTCTTAAGAGGGGTGCCTACCAAGGACATTCTAGAAGCTGCTACATGGAGCTCCGTGCATACATTCTCCAAACACTACAATCTCCCTCTATACTCCAGATCCAGAGCAGGCTTTGCTTCGGCAGTCCTGCAGGGTTTGATTGCCACACCATCTCTTTCCTAGAGCATTCCTCCTCCCCCAGCTAAGCTATGGTATTCTACCCACATGTTATGACTGCAGTTGCATTCTTGAAGGACATAGTACAGTTTTGAACCTACCATAAATGTAGATGTCCGATAGACATGCAACTGCAGTCGGATTTTCCCTCCCTCCATACCCCTCTATGCCTAGGGTCCACCCCTATCCCTGTTACTCTTAGCTGGGGATATCTGTTATGGTGTATTTGTTTTGTTGCTCATTTATTTGTTTGGAATCCTGTTTTTGTCTTCCAATTTGACTACAGCCTTCCTTGGAGGGCACCTGGCATCTGGGGCAAGAAACACTGAAGAAAATGGCGTCGGCTGATGCTTATGTACTCCAGCCGCTCTGACGTCGGAGAGAAATGCGACATCAGCCGACGTCGGACCCAGACTTTGGAATCCGGCCGACCGAGGGCTGCCTGAGGCAGGACAACCCACATGTTATGACTGCAGTTGCACGTCTATCGGACATCTACATTTACGGTAGGTACAAAACTGTACTTTCTGTGATTCAAAGACATGCTTGGTTAAAAGAACAGAGTTTACCTGATCATGTTAAGGCAAAATTATTGGATGCTCCTTTACAGCATGATACCTTGTTTGGTGTTAAGGCAGAAGAGGTATTAAAGGAAATGGAGGATAAAGATAAATCAAACAGTCAAAGATTTCTTACAGGTACAACCACCTCGATTTAGCAGAAATTGGCCTACAAAGAATTGTTCCTTTCCAGTGTCGGACAGGCCACAGAGAGGCAGATACAGACGCCTAAGAGGCAGATCTCAACCCAAAGGCTCTAACACACAACGACAGTGGGGTACCTCAACCCCAAAAGGAGATGAGGACAAATCTCAACCATACAAGAAACAGTCCCAATGACTTCCCCCTTCGTACACCAAGCACTTCCCTTTTGGCAGCACCCTTAGGGGGAAAACTAGCACTTTTTTATCAAACTTGGCAAACAATCACCCAAGACAAATGGGTTCTGAATATTGTGTCTCAGGTTACAGGTTCCACTTTCACACTTTACCAAGGCTAAAAGGAATGCCAAACCTGCCACAAAATCAATGGGCAGAGGCTCAAAAACAAATATCAGCCCTCATAAACATGAGAGCTATTCAAAAAGTACCACAGCAGGAACAAGGACAAGGATTTTACTCAAGACTCTTCCTGGTCCCCAGAAAGAACAAAGCCTGGAGACCCATACTAGACCTTTCAACTCTAAATACTTACCTGGATGTTCCGAAATTCAAAATGTTGACACTACAGCAGCTTTTCCCATGCTGGGCAAGAACGCTTGGCTTGTTACTCTGGACCTCAAAGAGGCATACCTGCATGTCCCTATCAGACAAAATTGCAGAAGATACCTCAGATTCAAAGCTGGTTCAATGCACTACCAATTCTCTACACTGCCCTTTGGCTTATCTACTGCTCCCAGGGTCTTTACAAAGTGCTTGGCACCAAGTGCAGGCAAAAAGGAATTCAAATATGTCCATACCTGGATGACTGCCTCATTCAAGCAGAGACAAAGGACATTCTTCTAAAGCATCTGGCGTTTGTAAAAAGGTTGCTAATTGCTCTAGGGTACACAGTAAACAAAAAGAAGTCAAAACTAGTGCCCTCACAACAGATAATATTCCTGGGTGCCAGCTTAAATACAACAGCCCAGATGTCTTATCTCACGCCAGACAAATAAGGACAACTGACTCAATATTTTCAATTACTGGCAAAAAAGTCCCATATCCCTGCAAGAAAAATTCTGCAGGCCTTGGGATTAATGGCATCCTGCATACTACTAATTCCATATGCCAGACTGCATATGAGGAAATTACAATGGTACCTAAAAAGTGTTTGGACTCAGCACTCTCACAGTTTAGAAGCAGTAATACCAATAATTCCCTGCCTACAACAGGAGTTTTGATGGTGGGCACAGGCATGTCACCTCAACAAGGGTCAGCCTTTCACTCTACCCACAGCCAGGCAGACACTGACAACAGATGCTTCGGACTACGACTGGGGAGCACACATGGCAGGAAAATGTATTCAGGGCAAGTGGACCACAGACCAAATGCATCTTCACATCAATCAAAAAGAGATGTTGGCTGTTCAAAATGACCTAACAGCTTTCAAGGACCTTCTGCATCCAGGACAACTATTTTTATAGATGGACAACACCACAGTAATGTGGTACATAAACAAGCAAGGGGGAACTCATTCTTATCCCCTATGCAGGCAAGCCATGACCTTGTGGAGCACAGCTCTAACTTATCAAGTTCATCTGCAAGCACAGTTCGTGCCAGGAAAGAAAAATACTCTGGCAGACGATCTAAGCAGAAATATCATGGACCCTCATGAATAGAAATTGAATCCACAAATCTTCAGCATGGTAACGCAAAAATGGGGATGCCCAGACATAGATCTTTTTGCCTCCCCACTGAATTGCCAACTACAAAAATTCTGCACAAGGACTTATCACACACAAGCATGGAAAGTGGATGCTGTCTCGTTCAGCTGGAAAAGCCTAAAAGTTTATGCCTTCCCACCACTGCTTCTCCTCTCAAAGGTACTCCTAAAAGCCAGACAAGAAAAACCACAAATGATCCTGATTGCTCCAGACTGGCCATGCCAGCACTGGTACCCAATCTTAAAGAACTTAGCTCAAGGCCCACCATGGATTTTGCCTCACATTTCACACCTTCTGACTCAACAAAACAATCAGATCCTGCACGGTCAGCTCAAAACCCTAAACCTAGCTGCATGGCAGATTCATTAGTCAAACAGGCAACACCTCTCTCTAAAGCTGTTATGGATGTCATTTTGGAGGCCAGGAGGCCTAGCACCAGGAAATCTTACTCAGAAAAATGGAAGAGATTCTGCACCTGGAACCAGGCTCAAAGCCTTGACCCAAACATTCCTCAGATTTTACAATACTTAACTGAGATGCTGGACAAAGGCCTATCCTTTTCATCAATTAAGATCCACGCCTCTGCCCTTTCAGCACATTACAACATGGATCCTCCTTTATTCTCTCATCCCTTGCTAAAGCAGTACCTCAGAGGGGCTAAAAACATAAGACCGCCCCGGAGAGCACCAATACCAACTTGGGATCTCAATTTTGTTTTGGAAAAACTGACCCTGCCACCTTTTGAGCCAGCCAATACAGCTGATCTAAAATTTTTATCATGGAAAACAGCTCTGCTCCTGGCAGTAACTTCAGCACGAAGAGTCTCAGAGCTACAGGCATTAATGGCAGTGGAACCTTTTATAATTTTTCATCAGGACAGGGTTTCTTTAAGGACAAACCCTACCTTTTATGCCAAAGGTGGTATCTAGTGTGGCTCTTAACCAAACCATCCATTTGCCAACTTTTTATCCAAACCCCCAGAATAAAGGGGAGAAACTTTTGCACTCGTTGGAAGTACACAGGCAGCTACGCTTCTACTTGGACAAAACAAAAGCTTTCAGGAAAACTGAGCAACTGTTTGTAGCATATGCTGCAGGATCACAGGGCAAGGCTATCTCAAAACAAGGCTATCTCAAAACAGACTGTCTCCAAATGGATAGGACACTGTATTCATTACTGCTGCACACAGCATGGAAAATCAGTTCCTAACATTAGGCCACATTCTACCAGACCAACAGCCTTTCTCAGAGGAGTACCAACCAAGGAAATTTTGGAGGCTGCAACCTGGAGTTCAGTGCACACCTTTACCAAGCATTACCACTTGCCTCTTTACTCTAACTCCAGAGCAGGATTTGCCACTGCAGTTCTGCAGGGCCTTATAACCAATCCTTACTCTTTATAGACCAGCCACCCAACCTTATCTTTGGGATTCTACCCAAGTGTAATGACTGCAGCAGTGTAACATGATGAACATAGTACAGTTTTGTACCTACCATAAATGTAGATGTTCGAGTGTTCACACTGCTGCAGTCCAGGTTACTCTCCCTCCATCCCCTCTGTCCTAGCTGGACTTATCTATACCTTTCTATCCTATACAACCTTTGTGGTGTATTTGCTTGCAACTAAAGGTATTGTTTTTATTTTATGTATATATATATATATATATATATATATATATATATATATATATATGTATGTTTTATTAGCAATATGTATTGCCTACCTACATGGGGGCACCTGACATCTGGGGCAAGAAAAACTGAAGAAAATGGCGTTGGATGCATCTTATATATCCCTGGCGCACTGATGTCAGGGAAGAAACTACAGCAACCGACGCCGGACCAAGACTTTGGAACTCTGGCCGACTGCGGAGACCGCCTGACGGCAGGATAGCCCAAGTGTAATGACTGCAGCAGTGTGAACACTCGAACATCTACATTTATGGAAGGTACAAAACTGTACTTTCTGCAGCTTTCTGGTCAAGAGTTCCGTTAGACAATATCTGTGCGGCAGCAACTTGGGCCAATTCACACACATTCATCTCTCATTATAAATTGGATCTTATTTCTAGAGGGGGAGCATCCTTTGGCTCTGCGGTGCTCAGAAATATCCTTCCATAAGGGCCTCCCAGGAATACTAGTAGCTGGGGACTCTGTCCCATATGTGCAGAAAGACTGAAGTCAACTACTTCAGATAAAGAAGTTATGTTCATACCATAACGTTCCATCTGAGTAGTAGACTTCATTCTTCTGCACCTTCCCTCCCTCCAGCCCCCTCACCGTTCGTTTTTTTTCCTGTTTAGGGTTGTGGTTATGTTGCCTTTTAGTGATAGCAAACTCGATGTGGGGCTAGATAGGAGGAAGTGATGTATTATAGGTAGGGGAGGAGCTTGGAGCTCGGAGCTGATGCTTGAAATGTTTTGCCGGCTCGGATCTGAATCGGATCCGTATATCCATATGTGCAGAAGAATGAAGTCTACTACTCAGATGGAACGTTATGGTAAGAACATAACTTATTTTTTTGCCCGTTGTTAGTTGCACGTGGATGATCTCTGAAGCATCGTTCTGTGCCACTAACCTGGAGGTGTGGGTATCTTTGATGAATATGGATACTCCCCCGCCTTTTGTATTTTGGTCTGGGTTTTGTGGCCGAAATGTATGGTATGAGTTGTAGCCTGGTAGTGCCGGGGTGCTCTCTGGAGCCTTAAACCAGGTTTCTGTTACTGCACATATATCGATTTTGTCCATACTGAGGAGTGCCTTAAGTGCATGTATTTTGAGGTTTAAACTTCTGGCATTGAGTAGCATTACCCTCAGTTTTTTGTTACTTGCGCTATTTACAGCGATGGGTTTGTTTTTTGAACCTTGCCTAAAAAAAGCACTATGGGGGTGATAAGAGCTTTGGTCAGTATTTGAAAGCCTAAGGGTGACAGGTGCATGCCGTCTCTAGCGAAGCAGCGTGACTTGTCGAGCATGTCATCCCAGGCTGACAGACACTGGATCCCCTTTGAATGACACCAGAAGCTTAGCCAATTGTTGAAATTGATAATTGTTTCTGTATACCGTGGTATCATTCTTGGTGAGGGCAGGATACCGGCCTGGGCTACGTGATCAGAGAGATCCTCCATGTTGCTTTTTATATAGTCCAGGGAGGTACGGCTCAGGTCAATCACACCAACATGGACAATGACAGAGTCATTTTTGCACTTGTTTTGGAGTGACCTGAGTGCTTGTGTTATCTGTCGGATCCTGGCAACCTTCTCCTTGTTCAGCCTAGTGAGTTATGATTTATGTAAAAAAAAATTGTTTCACATGGAAATGATTCCCAGAACCACATATATAGGCTTTATATATTATCAAGATTTAATTCCTGGCTATGTGGAGTCTAAAATTACACCTCCGTCTCATCTCTTTAATGTCTGTTCATAGGTAGGTACTAGGCTATTCGCCCTAGGGCCTATATAAGCCTAGCCAAAAAGGGTACCCTGGCTTTCGCCAGCCAAGAAAATTATTTTCCTGTGCCCCTGTCGAGCAGAGCCACAGAAGTGATTCCCGGGGTGAATTTCCTATATCCCATCCAGTCATCAAGATTTTTCTTAGAGTGCTAATGAGGAGCTTTGTTTGATATAGATAGGTAGTTTGTTCCAGAGTATGGGAAGTCTCTGGGACAGGAATCTATCCTTCCAGCATGTTCTATTTATTGTGGTGACAAGGTTTAGGTGCCCTAGAGTGTGTAGCTCGGAGGGATTGGGATTTGACATAGCTTTTTGTATGTTAGGCAGAGATCGCCTCTGAGTAGGTGATATGCAATGGAGTAAAGCTGGAGTTTTTTGAGACAGTCTGCGTAGGGCATCTGTTTGAGGCCGGTAATCCTCTATGTGAGGTATTTCTGTGGCCTTTCCAGTTGTTGTAGATGTCTTGTGAGGTACATACCAAAAGGGGCGTTGTATTCTATAATGGGTCTAATGAGTGACAAGTAGAGGGGGACAATGACCTCTTTTTTCCTGGATGAGAAACCTTTTGTGATGAGGTGTGCCACCTAGAAGGATTTCCTGACTACTGTGGCAATGTGATTATCAAAGGAGAGACTATTGTCCACCTGTGTCCCAAGGTCTCTTATCATACTTTTGGTGTTAAGTAAACTACCGCCTATGTGGTAGTTCATGGGTACAGAGTTTTTACCAAAGGGGATGACAATGCACTTTTTGGCATTGAGCTTGAGGCCATGGCTTTGACACCAGGCATATTTCTCAGTGAGGCCCATTTGTAGGATGTCCATATTATTAGGAGTTTCAATTATGGCTCCGAGTTTGCAGTCATCTGCGAACTTTGTTAGCCAAAGACCTTCTGTGTTAGCCTGTACTTCTGAGAAGTAGTTACCAAACAGGAGAGGACCCAGGACTAAACCCTGTGGTACTCCACTTGTCACTGGCCTGAAATTGGATTTGGAGTCTGCTACTTTCACAGTGTGGGTTCTGTCAGTGAGCCATTTGGCAACCCATCTTGTGACACAGGGATTTATACCTAGTTTAGTGAGTTTATCTATAATTCCAGAGTGGGGGATGGTGTTGAAAGCCTTGGCGAGATCTAGATAGGCTGTGTGAACCACCATACCCTCATCAATGGCTTTGGTCACTGCTTCAAAGAAGTCTATCAGGTTTAGAAGACATGATCTGCCTTTTACAAACCCAAACTGGGTGGGGTCCAGAGTTTGGAGATTACCATTGTCTTTGTTTATAAGTTTCATGACCTTGCAGACCAGCTCGTCAGGCTAATGGTAGTTCCCGGGGTCTGTGGTGGCTCTACTTTTGTGGAGTGGGATAACTGTCACTGTGCATCATTCAATGGGCACAAAGCCTGAGGTGAGGCTGTGATTGAACATGCTACTTAGGTGGGGTGCCAGTTCGTTCTGTAGTTCCTGTAGAACGCAACCTGGGATGTTGTTAGGTCCCATGGATGCTGTGTTTTTGACTTTGGAGAGTGTAGCTTTACCTGTGCAGCCATGATTACAGGAACTTTGTATTCTTCAGGTGTAGAGATTGGCCCTTTAGGGGGTGAGAGGGGGGGTAAAGTTAGCAGTGAACATATCTGCCAGGATGTTAGCAATATCAATTGGTTCTGTATATTTAGTGCCATTGTGCTGTAACTCAGAGCAGATATGAGTGCTGCCATTGAGATTCTTGACATAGCTATAGAATGCTTTGTGGTTGTCTTTAGAATCAGTGGCGATTTTGTTTTCGTAACTAGCTTTGGAGGATGTTATGAGGGATCTCGGCTTCTTACTGAGGCTGACCAGGGAGTTCCTCCAATCATGGGATTGTACTCTTTTTTTTTTTTTTTTTTTTTTTGCAACAGTTTCTTCCTTCTGTTGTAGAGTTTGTTTATGGCAGGGGACCACCATATTGGCTTCCTTTCTTTGGAGGATAACATCTTGGTTCTGTTAGGGATAGCATGATCCAGGCACTCATGTAAGTGCTTATGAAGTGCATTTGTGTAGGATTGAACAGTCATACCTTTATTGTCCGTCTGCCTGGGTGTCCTGAAGTTTGCCACTTCTGTCATGAGAAGCGTGAAGTTGGCTTTGGAGACATTTTTTATGGTGCTTTCCCTAATGGGCGGTGGATGCAGGATGTGGATGTCTAGGGTGATTAGCTTGTGGTCAGATCTGACCAATGAGGAATTGACCTCTGGTGTGGAACACTGGTCGCCCATGTTGGTAATGACCAGGTCTAGGATATTGCTGCCCATGGTGGGGGTGTGGATAAGTTGATCCAAGGCATTGGAATTTATGAATTCCAGAAAACTTTGAGAAAAAGAGTTGGTACATGAGTAGTTTTCTCAGTTAATGGTGGGGTAGTTGAAATCGCCAGTTATTAGGGTGTTGGGTTGTACTACCCTAATATTTTCCAGAGTATCAAGAAATGAGGAGTGGGAATCCTGGGGCATGGTGGGGGATATGTAACAAGCTACAATTTGGATTGCGGTCTTGCCCAGAGTTAGTTGCATTTGGATAATCTCGAATACATTGTGCTGAGCAACTAGCTTTCATAATTACTGGCGTTGTGTTCTTTCCTGTCAGCTACTTCAGGCATATTTCTCACTGCTTTCCATGGGTACATCATTTTCCAATACAGCTCTTTTACGCTTTTTTAATGAAAGAAATTTTTCCTAATATAAAAAAATATATATGCTCCACTACAAATCTTACAGTGCAACAACTAAGTTTCCTTTCCTCATGTTCAAATGTATATTTTTAGTTTTTGTAATTATTCAAAATTTCAATGTTGTCCCTGTCATACACTTTCAGCATTTAATGCCACAGTCTTTTTATAAAGTCTTCATTCAGATTTCTGTATAAACAAATTACTTTGCGTAAGGAAATCTCTTTTGAGAGAACAGTTTCCTTTTAGTCCACAGAGTTCACCATATGGTACAATCCGCCAACCTCCTTTGTTGTCTGATCTCAACAGGTAAAATAAGATTTTCTGAATGCAAATAATTGAGATTAAATTAAAATAATATCACAACTGTGTTCTACTAATGTAAAATAAATATATATATATATATATATATACACACACACACACACACACACATATATATATATATATATATATATATATATATATATATATATATATATATATACACACACATATATATAAATATATATATATATATATTTATATGTATATATATGTATATATATATATATATATATATATATATATATATATATATATATATATACCCGATGTTCTATTTTGGACTGAAACTGTACACCCACCATTGGATCTACTTTAAGTGGTTTAGATACTTTTGCTTATTTAGTATGAAAAGCAAATCAAAATAGTGAGAATAGCCTAAAATATTCATATAATATGGGGTGGTGTAAATATACTCTGCCTCAAATTCCCCATTATATAATTGGCAAGAGAATGCAAATAAAGTAGGTCCGATGATTCCCCCTTTAGAAATAATTTATTAAACTTAAATAGTTATCATACATTGCTTAAATACCATGATTATAAACTCAGTATATTCTTCTGCATGAAATACCCCTATGAAAACTTTGACCCTTAGCAGCATGAGTATTTGTAAAGCTCTCACATGCGCAGACAGCCGGTACAAACCCCCCCCCCCAAACCCACTTTAGGTAATCATTAAAACACTGGATCTCAAGGCCATTTTGTCACCATCAAAGCTTGAAGTCTTGTCTATCTGTAACACCATTTTAAATTTGTTAAGAAGTTTATCGGCGTGTCATGGTTAGTGTTTAATGCTCATTACATAATTACACTGTAACTAGGGGTTTATTTACACGTATGAATATATGAATAGAACATTTGTGATGAAATGTCGAAAAGGACTCTTAAAGCTTTGGCTGAGATGCCATTCACTTTTGTTTTTTGTGAAACCACGGATGTTAAATAGAAAAATATACATATATACATATCATATTTGCATCAGATTTTTTAATGACATTTACAGAACTTTGTGTGGTATCCACTGGCAGGTTTGAATAGATTTTTAAGGTCATCCTGGCCATCACCAAAGATTAAAGGATTGTGGACATAATCATAGTCAGCACTGTCTTTGAACTCTTAGATTCTATTCCAGACAGAACTTCCCTAAGAGACTAAGCAGTCTCAGCAGAGCTTTTGGGACCATAGAGGCCTACCCTGTATTTGAAACAGCAATAAGGAGTTCTAATCCCACATCTTCATGTTTTGAAGGGAATAGATAGTTTCTATCTCATTTTGAACCCATAGTCTCAGACTTCAACCAGCACATCATTAACATTTTGTTATTGACAGTAACTACCAGGAAGTTATATGCCTGCAGCAACAGACTATATGGGTGGAGTCAATGGACATGATGGATATATTCTGACACATCATTGGTGGGCTGTGATAGAAGATTCCTCTGGCTAATGCTGAGCGGGTATCACTTTCAAGACAAGTGTTTATTTGGGTTTTCACTGCTGTCCAGACTGTTTACCAAGGTTTTGTTTTGTGCTGCTTAAGGTATTATAGATGAAGAATGTCCTTGTTGTCCCATATCTGGTTGTCTGGGTACTGATAACCCCATCAGAGAATTCACTGAGCAGTCCCTGCAGTTACTTGTTCATGGTTGCAGTCCCTGGAGGTGACCAAAAACAGGGAGAAGTCCTCAGTGAGGCCATCTCAGAGAACTTATTTCACAGGTATAGATATGGACATTGTACAGTGCAAATAATTCCAGCTGATGGAGAAGGCCCAGCCCTTTGGGTAAAGATGTTTTGCCTTGCATGCATTAAGCTCAGACTCTATGCATACTGCAGGCTTGCAAACTTAAAAGTAGCGACAGTCTTTCCAAGATGGCTGTACACTGATCAGCAGCTTAATTTCAGCTCTCCCAGTATGAAAAAAAGAAGCTGATAGATAAGGAGCAGTAATTCTGCCTGTTTTAGTAAAAGATCTGTTACTATTTAGTTAAGTACACTGCCTGGATGCCAGCAAACAAGAAACTTAGAGAGCCTGAAAGAAAATCAACTAGAAAAGGTGACAAGAAAACACTGACTGGGAAGCATCCTACAGCTGTTTAGCAAAAAAAGCAGTTCAGGCTCCAGCTTTGGTAAAAGAGATGGCTTCCAGTAATTTAGAGGAAAAGATAAGTCAAATATGCTCAGACCCGATTAAAATGAATAAAACTTTGAAGGAGTATGTCAACTCAAATAACAGAAGTCTGGAAACAGAATGAAGAAGCTTTAAACAGCTGTTCAGATGAACTGATGAAACTGCAAAAATCATAAGTCAAAATGAAGACGGCTGGCTGATTATGAGACTGCTCAAGATGAGATATTTCAATAAATGTTAGAATAAGAGGATAGAGTACAGAGAAACTGGAAAGAAGAGACTATATTAATTTTAAGAAAGCACAAATAAGTAAGGACTGGCATTCCATAGCAGAATTTGTTAATTGCAAAGGCACATTGTGTGTATACTCCATACTTGTCCATGCGAAAGTAGCCAGGACCTGTATTAGTAAAGATACAATTATACCAGCAGATAGAGTTGATCTGAACAAAACTGTAAGAAGGGCAAAATATTAAAAACTGAAGATGTAGAGTGGTTGTGGAAAATGGTTATTCGCTGTACACCAGGCAGAAGAGAATCAGTTTTATCCTAGCAATCAGGGAATGTCATGAGGCATTTCTCAGAATTAAGCTAATATATCTAGCTGTCTGCAGAATATTTTTTTTTCTGCAGTGCCAAAGTCATTTGTAGTGCACAGCAGGCTAAGGAGGAAAATAGAAACATTTGTCCAACAAAAAGTGAGCCATCAAACAGAGGGGGACTCTGCTTCTCGTTCTTCCGATAATAAAGCCCTTTTACCAGTGAAACCTTTCCCAGTGCTCCAAAGGAAAATCCTTGAGGGACAGAAAAAAAGCACAGGAGTTTACTAGAAGAATCGGAAGTACCTTGCACTTGAACCAGAGGCTGGGGTTGGGACATGAACAGGCAGATGACCAGTAAAACTGAAATTACTGAATACATTTGAGACTATAAAGCATTTGTCACATTTGTAAAATATGGATTTATAAGAAAAAGAGGCTGAGAAAGATTAGATTTTTGTTAACTTTTGTTAAACTTGTGGGGAGACTGACAGACATATATACTACACTTCACGTCATTAATGTTTGGAAGGACACTAAAAGGGAAAAAAGAAAAAGTAATTGTAAGTAAAACATATTAAATAATCACATATGACCTAGGCAGTCATATATTTGTATACATGAAAACAAACCCTATTCCCATAATTTTAGTTGCAAACATTATACATCACAAACCATATTGACATAATTTTAGTTGCAAACGTTATATATCACTTATCATTGTCAAACATCATTAAGCTCATTCACATCTTGGCTTCTTTTAAACCTCATTTCTCCTCTGCACATTGCTCCCGAAATTCCCATTTTTTCTATGCAATTTACTCCTATCCTACTCTTTTCTAAGGATCCCAGTTCTAGTTGCTTCATCTCTGTTACAATATTCATTACTTCTAGTAAAGTTAGTTTAGACTTTAATTTCCATTTTCTAGTAATTGCTTTTTTGGCAGCCAGCATAATTAGAGTCAGCAAGGCCTTACTTTGTCTAGGCAGTTCTGATTCTGAATCATAGCTCAAAAAATAATTTCCTTATTTACACCAATTTGCTCACCCAGTATCTCCAACAGAATAGTCTGCAGGGAATCTTTAAAGTATGCCAACTTGTTACACTCACAGAAAATATGTTCCCAAGTCCCTCTTTCTTCCCCATCACACCTCCAACATTTGCGGTCTACTTGAGGAAAAATTCTTTGAAGTCTTCTTGGGGTATAAAAATACCTATGTAAACACTTCCAAGCAAAGATCCACCATCTTCTAGACTTTAATGCATATTTGGGGGACATACATATATCCCCTCATTGTTTCATTGTGAATTGCTTATGCAATCGCTCTTCCTAATCCTTTCTTTAACTCCGCTGATTGATTCTTATAGGTATTATGCAATATTTTATATGCAGTAGTATTTTTTCTTTTTTGACCACAGCTTCTGTTCTTGATTCTACTTAAAACTCTACCAGTACTGGTCTTTCAATTAGGATCCCCCATATGTTCTTCGTGTTTCACTGTTGCAGTCATCACACTTGGGTTATCCTGCCAGGGGTAGCCCTCAGTCGGCCTGAATACCAGAGGCTTAATATTTCTGTGTCAGTTGCTGTTGCTCCAGGACTGACGTCAGGTCGTCAGTGGTATAAAAACAGGCAGCTGACGTCATTACATCAGTCTTTCTTGCCGAGGAGCCCGAAGCAGAAGCAGTTCACACGAGTGCCGGTCGGCTGCTACCTGAGTTTCCATTTCCAAAACTGAAGTTGAAGTCTTCTAAGGCTAAGTACCCTGTTGGGGATCCTTTTTTGTTGCTCTAACCGATGTCAGAAAAAGTTAACAATTGTCTCGCCTGTGGAAAGCAAATACCACACCAAGATTTCCATTATTACTGCGTCACCTGTTTAGGCCCAGAGCATGATGTCCTTCGCTGCTGGTTTTGTGCTTTGTTCAGTACCCAAACTATACATCGTCGGGCCCTTATCGTAGCTAAATACTTTTGCTCTTGATCTCCATATTTTGAAATGGCTTCGGTAAGCCATCCGACTACCGATCTTCCGAAAAAACATAAGGATAAAGACAGAGACAGACCGCACAGGTCCAAATCTGCCGACGACACTTCCGTTAAGCTAGTCGCCAGTTCACCTGTACTCAGTGAGGCGCTTTCGCAACCCCTGATGCCTGCTTCGATGGATTCGCAGGCCGCTACCGAGACCTGTTCGGAGTCTGGCATGCCGTGAGACTCTTCTTTGACTATGGAACCTGTGGATGTCTCTAGCTTGGATGGGTCCGGAGCCGCTGTTCAGTTACCGGCTTCTGAGGAAGTTTTTGTACTACCGATATTTGACACAAACCGATGACTTCTTTTGCGTCTTCAGTTTTTTCTAAAACTACCAATTTTCTAAGGCCCAGAGTACGACCTACACCGAAAAAGCCGACGACCCAACTTCAAGCGCCTGCTTCCTTGCCTCGATGTCAGATGCTTAAAATGGTGGAAGACCTTATCATGCTGATTAGGGGAAGCCAGCCTACCCCTGCTAAAAGGAAAAGAGACTTGTCTCCAGCAGCTTTATTGACCAAGTGTCCGACGACTCTGAGGTTTCTGATTATGAAGACATGCCCATATCTGCTTATGAGAATTCAGATGCAGAGGAATCCATTCCTTCTGCCTCTCCTCCAGAGGATTTTTCTTTTTGTGAAACCCTACATACCTTGAGAGAGCATTTCCAATGGGAATGCCAGGATTATCCTCAGTCCAAAAAGAGACTCAAGGAATTTTTAGAATTACCACAGCACAGACCCTTAGCTCCTGTTTTGGATGATGTTTTTATGGAATCCAGTCTAACTCCTGATATTCTACCTGGTACTACAGAGTCCCTGACTCACACAAATTTATTTTTAAGAATCCTACTGCTGACCCAGAAGTCAAAGGAATAAAAGCAACTACAACTAAGAATCCCCCCGCTTCGGACAGGGATCCCCGAACTTTAGACATATGGGGTAAAAAAGTATATACCTCTGCAACTCTTGCCATTAGGGCATTAAATTGTCAGTTCCATATGCTGAAATACAAGCGACATACTATGGAACTTATTAAACAAAAATTATCTACCTACCTTGACTGTGGAGAAAATAAAGAATTACAGGAGCTTATGCATTCTGCAAGCCAAGTCAGCAAGCATACCCTGCAATGTGGGTTTGACGCCCTAGAAGCATCTTGCAGGGCAGCAGTCGCAGGTTCTATACTTAGAAGGCATGCTTGGCTTAAGGAAAGGACCTTGCCAGACCATGTCAAATCAAAATTATTAGACACATCACTGAACAAAGACAATTTGGCACCAAAGCAGAAGAGGTTTTAAAAAAGATGGAAGAAAAAGCTAAGTCTATGCAGACAGTTAGACTTTTTGCAAGTACAGCCTCCAAGATTCAGTAGGCATTGCCCCTCAAAACATTGGTCCTTTCCAGCCCCCTCAAGGCCACCTCAGACTAGACCTAGGGGAAGCAGACCCCCCAGACAGCAGTCTCAGGGTATGCAGAGATCTAAGCATGGAGTACCTCCACTTCTAAAGCAGGGAGTGCTAAGCCACTTCCTTATGGAAAGAATTCACAATGACTTCTCATAGGTTGGTACTAGGCTATCGGCCCTAGGGCCTATACAAGCCTAGCCATAACAATTCCCTGGCTATTTCTTCCCACACTATTTACTTCCCTGGACCCCTGTCTAGCAGGATGACTGACATGATCCCCGGGGTGAATTTCCCATCTCCCATCCAATCATCAAGGTTCCTTTTGAAGAGGCCCAAAGAGGTGCTCTGCTTGACATGTATGGACAGTCTATTCCAGAGTCTGGGGAGTCTCTGGTCAGGAACCTATCCCTCCAGCTTGTTTTCTTCATTGTGATGACAAGGTTTAGATCCCTGGACCATGTGTCTCTGAGGGATTGGGATTCCTTTAAGTGTAGCATGTCCAGCAGCTCTGGTTTTGACATGGTCTTGTATGTTAAGCAGAGATCGCCTCTGAGTAAACGATATGTGGCAGAGTATAGGTGGAGTTTTTTTAGACGGTCAGCATAGGGCATCTGCTTTAGGCTTGTGATTCTTTTAGTGAGGTATTTCTGCGGCCTTTCCAGTTGTTGCAGATGTCTTGAGAAGTACATACCAAATGGGGCGTTGTATTCTATAATGGGTCTAATGAGGGAAGAGTACAGTGGGACAATGACCTCCTTTTTTCTGGATGAAAATTCCTAAGTGATGAGATTTGCTACATAGAAGGATTTCCTGACTGTTGTGGCGATGTGGTTATCGAAGGTGAGACCACTGTCCACCTGTGTCCCAAAGTCTCTTCTCACAGTTTTGGTGTTTAGTGTATTGCCACCTATGTGGTAATTCACGGGTACATGTTTTTCCCAAAGGGGATAACTATACATTTCTTGGCATTGAGCTTGAGCCCATGGCTCTGGCACAAAGCATCTGTTTCTTTAAGGCCCTTTTGTAGAATATCCACATCATTTGGGGATTCAGTAATGGCTCCCAGTTTGCAGTCATCTACGAACTTTGTTAGCCAGAGTCCCTTACTGTTGGCCTGTACTTCAGAGAAGTAGATGCCAAGCAAGAGTGGTCCCAGGACTGAACCCTGAGGTACTCCACTTGTCACTTGTCTGGAGCTGGATTTGGAGTCTGCTACTTTTACAGTGTGGGTTCTGTCAGTAAGCCAGTTGGCAACCCATTGAGTGATATAGGGATTAATGCCCAGCTTAGTAAGTTTATCTATGATTCCAGAGTGGGGGATGGTGTCGAAGGCCTTGACGAGGTCCAGATACCCTTGTCCAAGGCCCTGGAGACTGATTCGAAGAAGTCATTTAGGTTCAGCAGACAAGATCGGCCCTTCATGAAACCAAACTGCGTGGGGTTCAGTATTTGAAGGTTGCCAATGTTTTTGTTTATAAGTTCCATGATAATACGTTCCATGGCCTTGCAGATCAGGCTGGTCAGACTAATGGTGCGATAGTTCCTGGGATCCAAGGTGGATCCTTTTGTGTGGAGTGGGATAACTGTAGCTGTGCACCACTCAGTGGGCATGAAGCCTAAGGTGAGGCTATGATTAAACATGGCACTTAGGTGAGGTGCCAGTTCATTTTGTAGTTCATATAGTACACAGCCTGGGATGTCGTCTGGTCCCATGGATGCTGTATTCTTAGCTTGGGAGAGTGCGTTTTTTTACCTGTGTGGCTGTTATTGCCGGAATTTGGCAATCGTTTGGTATTGAGATGGGCTCTGTAGGGGCTGAGGGGGGTGAAGTTTGCACTGAATCGATCTGCCAGGATATTGGCAGTATCCTTGGGATCAGTATATTTAATGCCATTCTGTTGTAGCTCAGAGCAGATCTGAGCATTGCCATTTAGATTCTTGACATAGCTATAGAATGCCTTGTGGTTGTCTTTGGAATCTTTGGCAATTTTATTTTCGTAACTAGCTTTGGAGAATTTTATGAGGGATCTCAGCTTCTTACTGAGACTGATAAAGGGTTTTTTGCATCCTGGGATTTTCCTCTTTTCTGCAACAGTTTCTTCCTTTTGTTGTAAAGTTTGTTTATGGTAAGGGACCACCAGATTGCCTTCCTTTTTTTGGAGGAGAGCATCTTGGTTCCATTGGGGATGGCACGATTCATGCACGAGTGGATGTGCTTGTACAGTGCCTTAGTGTTGGATTCAGCAGTCGAACTTTCTAACTCCTCCTCTCACCTCTGGCCATCTGCTCGTGCCCCTAGGCGGAAAACTTGCCTACCATACAAAAAACTGGGCCTCTATTACCAATGATCGATGGGTCCTCAACATAGTATCCCAGGGGTACAAATTCTATTTCCACATGTTGCCAACCCCAAATGGTTTCCCAGATCTTCCTCCAAACCAGTGGGCAGGGGCACAAAACCAAGTTCATTCCCTACTTTCCATGAGGGCAATTCAGTCTGTTCATGCAGAACAGATAGGCCAAGGTTTCTATTCCAGACTTTTCCTGGTACCCAGAAAAGAGGGCACCTGGTGCCCAATCTTAGATCTATCTATTCTAAACACCTTCCTGGTGGTACCAAAATTTAAAATGCTCACTCTACAACAGCTTCTCCTTATGCTGTCCAAAGATGCCTGGTTAGCCACCCTAGACCTAAAGGAGGCCTATCTGCATATCCCAGTCAGGGACTCCTGCAGGGAATATCTACGTTTCAGGGCAGGATCTATGCATTATCAGTTCTCTGCACATCCCTTTGGCATATCCACTACTCCCAGAGTTTTCACAAAATGCCTGGCTCCAGCCATTGCTTTTTGCAGACAAAGAAATATTCAAATTTACCCCTACTTGGACGACTGGCTGTTTCTGGCAGGCAGTCAGGAAAAGCTTATAGCACCCGACATTTGTAAAAGACCTACTAACCTCACTGGTGTACACTATCAATGAAAAGAAATCCACACTAGCCCCCAGTCAAAAGATTGTATTCCTGGGAGCAAGCTTGGACACAGCATCCCAGATGGCATTCCTTACTCCAGAAAAACAAGCCTATCTGACAGGCTACTTCTCTCAACTGGCTACCAGAACCCAGTTATCCACAAGGAAAATCCTGCAAGCTGTAGGGTCCATGGCCTCCTGCATTCTACTAATTCCATATGCCAGATTGCAAATGAGGAAACGTCAGTGGTACTTAGAGTCTTTGGTGCCATCATTCTCAGGACCTGCAAACTATTATACATATGATACCTTGTCTAAGGAAAGAGTTTCTTTGATGGGCAGCAGCATGCAATCACAACAAAGGACTTCCCTTTTCACAACCGCATGCCGCACAGACCCTAACCACAGACACATCAGAATATGCCTGGGGTGCACACCTGGATGGCAGGTGCAGTCAGGGCCACTGGAGCCCAAATCAAATTCATCTGCACATCAACCAAAAAGAGATGCTAGCTGTTCAGCATGCTCTAACAGCTTTCAGATTCCTACTCTCTCTTGGGCGTCTGCTAATCAAAACCGACAACACCACAGTGATGTGGTACATCAGCAAGCAGGGGGGAACTCACTCTTACCCACTCTGCAGGCTAGCCATGACCTTTTGGAACACGGCCTCAGCCATGCATATTCATCTGCAAGCCCAATTCCTCCCAGGCAAACAAAACTCTCTGGCAGACATCTTAAGCAGAAATCTCCCAGACCTACACTAGTGAAAATTAAACCACAACACCTTCAGTCTTGTGACCCAGAAATGGGGTACCCCGAAGGTGGACCTATTTGCCTCCCCCTACAACCACCAGCTCAGCAAATTCTGCACCAGGGAACCTCACAGCAAGGCCTGGCCTCTGAATCGATGCATTTCCCCCTCTACCTCTTCTTACAAGAGTATTACTCAAAATAAGGGAGGAGAGACCAAGGGCAAGCCTGATTGCCCCAGACTGGCCACACAAGCACTGGTACCCACTACTGCACAGTCTGTCACTGTTGCCTCCATGGCACCTCCCTCAGATTCCAACTCTTCTGACTCAGCAGGAAGGAGAGTTCTTGCATCCACAATTGCAGACCCTGAACCTGGCAGCCTAGCTTATTCCTTGACTTCTCCTCCGATGACAAGCCAAAGCAAGCAGGTCCTGGATGTTATACGTGAAGCCAGACGACCCAGTACTAGAAAATCCTATGCTGACAAGTGGAAACGGGTATTGTTCCTGGATCCAGACTAAAGGAACTGACCCAGCACAGCCATCCTTACCTCTCATCCTGGATTACCTAGCAAACCTACTCCACAGGGGCCTATCCTTCTCTTCCATTAAAATCCATGCCTCTGCCATCTCTGCACATTACAGCACTGAGCCACCTCTCATCTCACACCCTCCATCAAGCAGTTCCTGAGAGGGGCTAATAACTTAAGGCCACCAAGAAGAGCCCCTACCCCTGCTTGGAACCTAACATTGTGTTGGAAAAGCTCATGCTACCCCCCTTTGAGCCTGCAGTTTCAGCAGAGTTAAAATTCCTCTCTTGGAAAACAGCCTTGCTTTTGGCCATCACTTCAGCTAGAAGAGTGTCTGAGCTGCAAGCACTTATGGATGTGGAACCTTTCATCATTGTTCATGCTGACAGGGCCTCCCTCAGGACTAACCCAACTTTCATGCCTAAAGTGGTGCCCATTGTGGCTCTCAGCCAAACTATTTATTTGCCCACCTTTTTCCCCTAAACCTCAAAATAAGGGGGAAAGGATCCTGCACTCTGTAGATGCGCACAAACAGCTCAGATTCTACCTGGATAGGACTATGCCCTTTTGGAAATCTGACCAGTTATTAGTCAGCTTTGCACCAAGGGCAGAGGGCAAGGCCATATCAAAATAAAAAACGTCTCCAAATGGATAGCACACTGTATCCATTTCTGTTACAAACACCATGGAAAACCACCCCCACAGGGGGTCAGAACACATTCCACTAGGGCAACTTCAACCTCTACAGTCTTTCTCAGAGGGGTCCCTATCAGGGACATCCTGGAAGCTGCAACATGGAGTTCTGTTCATACCTTTACCAAGCATTATCACCTGCCTATCTTTTCCAAATCCAGGGCAGGCTTTGCAATTGCAGTCCTGCAGGGCATACTAGCCAGCCCCAACACTTCTTGACTGCCTCCACCCATTCTTCAGCTTTGGCAATCAACCCAAGTGTGATGATTGCAACAGTGAAACATGAAGAACATAGTACAGTTGTGTACACTTGCCATAAATGTAGATGTTCAAGTGTATTCACTGTTGCAGTCCTGGTTTCCCACCCTCCAGCCCCCTTCTCTCTCTCTGTCTCTCTCTCTTCCTCACTCTTTACAGGGCTATTGGTATTTACTTTCTACTGGTGGTGTTTTTCCACCATAACTTAGCTCCCTATTTGGGGGCTTCTGACATTTGGGGCAAGAAAAACTGATGTAATGGCGTCGGCTGCCTGGTTTTATACCACTGACGACCTGACATCAGTCCTGGAGTGACAGCAACTGACACAGAAATACTAAGCCTCTGGTATTCAGGCTGACTGCGGGTTACCCCCGGCAGGATAACCCAAGTGTGATGACTGCAACAGTGAATACACTCGAACATCTACATTTGTGGTAAGTGTACACAACTGTACTTTCTTTCTCTTTGCCTCTACTCTGATATAAGTCCTTGATAGGGAAGGTACTCTCTAGCCTACAGTCCAAATAAGTTCTTGTCATCTTAACATTCTCTTACCTTTTCCTGTCTAATTATTTGCTCTCAATACCTTGGTTCTTTTGTCAGTTTTCTCCAATAAATTCCAGCCCCCTCTTGCCTATTGTCTGTATCCATAACTACAGTCATCCCTATCAGTAAAATCTCCTTTCTCCATTCCCGTGTTGGCTTAGTTCTTAGAATACTTTCTGCTACTTTATATGATATTCTGTGTGGTTATTGTTATTCTCCTGTAGGATTTGCACCCAGAAGCCCAGTTTCTCCTTATTTGTTGAGCTTCCCTCCGGTTTTATCAGCGTCCCTTTGTTTCCACTTTGAATTATAGGTTTCTGCTTGTGCTATGTATAGGAGCCTTAACTGTGTAGCTGTGAAATAACCCTTCAAATTACATTATCCCGAACCGCCTTGTTCTATTGGAATAATCAGCTTATCCCACTTTACTCTTGCCATCTTCCCCTCCCAGATAAAATCCTTCAGCTCTTTATTAATTACTATCCACAACTTCTCCTCTGGTTGATAAAAATATGCCTGACCTGTATATAAAGCTAAAGGGACTAACAACATTTTAACTTCTTTTATCTTACTATTGATATCCATATAACAGAGCTTCCATTTTCTCAGTTTTTGTATATATTATCTTTTGTTTAGTCCCTTCCCACATATCCTTAGCTGCCACACCAGAATCATTTTAATCCATACTCCAGTCTTCATTTTATCATGTCCCCATAAATATGGATATTGCCGAACCAATTCATATGTGGGTATATAATTTACAGCTATTGCCTTTGTTTTAGCTTTGTTAATTTTATATCCCAAAAAAATTTGAAACTGATTCAAAATGTTCCAGAACACTGAAATGTCCTTTTCTGGTTTTATATAAGTAAAACAATTTTTGTTCTTAACAGAATTAGCATAAAATATTTCATGATATAAATTGCATGTTATGTACTAAAACATTTTCAGTGATTAGTGTATGTGATAAAGATACACAATTAAACTAGTATTTTTTTTTAACTTTAAGAACTGTAGACATTACAGTATAAAAATGTGAGGAAAGATCGGACAAAAGAACATTTAAGTTAATAGGCTGCAGTCTTGGGCTGTTGGGGTGAGGGGTGGAGCATAAAAGTGCACTGATTATAATATATTTGTAGAGTGTAAATGTTTTCTTTTTCTATTGCATAGGTGTACATCTGGATTAATGTCCTTCATTTAATCTAATGGCAAGTTTTATATTTAAGCAAATGTTTTAATGTTTTTTTTTTTATGACAGACCACAGTATAATAAATAGATCTGAAGTTGTTTTCTTCATTTGTTCTTCAACCTGTGGGTACTCACATCTTGCACAGATCCAACTCGGCTGCATTTCCAGCGGCTGATCTAAGCTGCAAGCTCCTCTCCCACCCATAATGCCCCTGTTTCCCTCCATCTTTCAGATCTCATTTGCAGTCATAGCATTCACACTGTGGTCCGGGCTCTAAGCGGCTGTATTTGGGTAAAGTGGTAGTTTTTTCTGTCCTAATTTCATATCTTCACTCTTTCCTGTCAGCCCTTTCTAACTTAGCTCTCAGATGTCAGGTACTCCTATTAAAAAAAAAAAAAAAAAAAAATTCCGCTTTCCTTTCCCTTTTCAGGCCTTGTGTGCGCGTGTGTGTGTGTGTGGGTTTGGGTTTGGGTATGTGCTCTTCCCTTATGGCTGAGACACCCAAACCTTGCTTTAGAAAGTGCTTTAGAAGTGGAAATACAAGGACTGAGATTAGCCAAGGAAGCGGTTCCCTGACTGCTCTACCTTGGCAGAGCCTTTAGCTAAATCAAGCCCAGCTGCCGGAGCAGGGTCTCCCAGCTCTGCTCCCCTTGTTTTTCTCCAGATCCGGAGGTAACTTGGGTCACCACCTTCAGCAACACCCCACCTTCTCTCGAGACTGGTGTTGATGGCTTCTTCTTCCAGGTCCACTCGCAGCCTCTTTGAAGCCGAGGTGGACAGGATGGTGCGGAAGTTTATCCGCACACAGATTCAGATGGGAGTCTTGCCTGCCCCCTCCAGGGCTGGGGACGTGCCATCTGCTTTTGTCCCAATCACTCCTTTTCTGATCTGACTCCCAGTTTGAGTACTCTGGTCTGAGGCCTCTTAGCATTGAGCAGTTGGCACCGATGGTACCCTCTACCTCAACAGAGCCATTACACTGAGCGGCTTAGCTCCGACTAGCTTAGAGCCAACCAGCCCTTGGAGTCGTGACCCTTATGCCAGATCTGAAGTGGCGGTGTCGGCTCCGACCTTTTCAGAGCCTAGTGGCCTGTTCTGAGTCTCAGTACCTGGAGGTACGGCTCCGGCTCTCCTGTTGGATCAGAGGGTGATGGACCCGATCACCATCCGGGGTATGTTCTCCTTCTGCTTTTGATGTGGTGGAGAGGGTCCTCTCGGTTCCATCGAAACCCTTGATGCTTTTGTCCTCGGAGTCCATCCTGACTCCCTCTATATCTGGTCCGGATTCCGCCATCCTTGCCCCTAAGGGACAGCCTCTGTGCCCCAGGGGTTCCCCCACAGGAACAAATTGATGTTTTTGAGTCCTCCCCAGTGACCCCCTGAGGAGGTTCCTCGAAGACACATGTGCAAAAGAAGGCACTTAGACTCCCCACTGGAATCCCTCATGGAGGACACCAACTTGGAGGAAGGAGAGGGCTCCCCCCAGTCACCCCCAAAGATGTCTCCGTCTGAGTCATCATGGAGATCCTTCATCAGCAAGGGGGGGGGGGGGTCTGTCCAGAAACCCAACCCAGACAAGTCGGCATTCCTGGAGGCATTTGGCCCAGGGCCCTCTACATCCTGGGGGTCCCCTCTCGCAGATCCGCTGATGGATCTGATTGCATCTCAGGTGTTGAAGAAGAGCAACATGGTGGAGCTGATCCCCAAACACCCTGATAAGTCGTGAGTGTACCGTAAGACAGGTCTTATTGGACCAAGGGATTCCCCATTGATGTCATAGTGGTGGCAGTGACCACCAAGATTGAGCTCACGCAGGAGAGCTTCATGGTCCATCCGCCAGACATGAGAGTGCAGGACGATGGACTGTTTTGGGAAGTGGGTGTATGTCTCAGCAACGTTCTTGTTACATGCACTGAACTACATGGCACACATAATTAAACTACAACGAGACCTAGTCAAAGAGATCACTGAGTCTACCCCAGGGTCCATGTCGGTGGAGGACAAGAAGGTTTTCTCCTCCCGGATGGCCACCCTCACATCAGTTACTAACACCTCTATGCAGCTCCTCTCTCATGCTACTGAGGGCGCCGTTAGAGCGGCCAGGACAGGCATTGCCATCAGACGTCATGCCTGGCTCCAGCTTTGTGCCTTCTCAGAGCCTTTTAAGGCCTCATTCACTAATGCCCAGTATGACAGTTCCACCCTCTTTGGAAAGTCGGCATGCAACACTCTAGTCCAGAGAGAGAAAGACAGAAAGACTCTATCTGCCATCAGAATCTACTTCTCGACCACTCAATGAACCTTTTCAAGGAGCCAATGGGGTACAAATAAGATGTGGTTCTGGAAATCTCAGGGCTATTCCCAGGGTGCTCAAGACTCACCTTCCCCCAGAGGCAGAGGGGGTTTCGATAGACACCAACCCCAAGGCAAAAGGGGCCTGAGGAATCCTGGGTCTCAAGAGTTTTTCTCAGATAGACCCATGCAGCAGCCATGAAAGATTGCCCGGCTGCTCAATTCTGGAAGCAGTCAAGAGGTGCCTCTCGCTACACCCAACAGCCTGTGAGTCAATCACAGACAATCACTGGGTGTTGCAGATCATATCCAGAAGCTGTTCAGTCCCCTTCATTCAACCAGCGCTCCTGCCCAAACACCTCCTGGATGTTCCACCCGCGTAAAGGGAGGAGGCATCACTGGAAATTGCAAAGTTGCTAGAAAAGCGAGTCATCCAGCCTGTCCCTGTAGACCAGTCTCAGTTAGTGCCAAACAAGATGGGGAACTTAAGACCCATTCTGGATCTTTCCACCTTAAATCTGTCAGTTGCCAAAATGAAATTCCAGATGGTCATTCTTCAGTCTGTCCTGCTTTTCCTGCAGAATGATTGGATGTGCTCCATTGACCTCCAGAACATGTACTACCACATCAAAATGTACAGGTGCTCTCAGGGGTTCCTCCACTTCCGGCTGGGAGCCAGTCATTATCAGTTCAGAGCACTCACCTTTGGTCTCACCACAGCCCCCAGGGTGTTCACCAAACTGATGGCAGTGGTAGCAGCTCACCTGCTACTGCAGGGATTCCAGGTCTTCCCTTATCTGGATGACTGGCTCCTTTCTGCCCCTTCCAGCCATCGAACCTGCCAAGCAAGGGGTTCCCTTCTTGAAATAGTCCATCAGCTGGGCATAACCATCAGTATCAACAAATCCCTACTGACTCCGGTTCAAGTTCTAGATTTTATCGGAGCTTGGTTAGACATAACTCAAACCAGGTTTGCCTAACCACAGACAAAATCCAGTCTCTGAAACTTCATGTCCTCTGTATCCTTCAAGCTCAGTCGCCAACAGCAGAATTGGTCTTATGGACATTGGGGTCCATGGCAGCGACTATTACCCTCATTCCTACGGCCCAGTTGCACATGAGAGTACTTCAATGGACCCTTGTGGTTCAGTGATCACTGCTAGATCTTCCCTTGACTCACCCTGTTCATGTATCCTGGGTGTGCAGGAATTCTCTCCTATGGTGGATTCATTCTCCAGATCTTCTTCAGGATCACCCCTTTATTCTGCCTGCCCCTTTGGCCATGGTGACCATGGATGCCTCCCTACTTGGGTGGGGCAGTATTGTTTGGAAAGGATAGTCAAGGTACGTGGTCTCCCCACGAGACTCGGTTGCATATCAGCATCCTGGAGATGAGGGCGATGCTCCTAGCGTTGAAAGATGTTCTTCGTCTTCCATTGCTGCAGTCCTGACTATTGGGTATAGTCCGCGTCCCAGTCGGCCCGAATACCAGAGTATAAGGCTGACGTCGGTCAGGGCGCATTAGACTGACGTCAGTACGTCAGGGTACTAATGCGCATGACCGACGTCATATCCTCAGTCTTTTTTGCCGCATGGTCCGATGCAGAAGCAGTTTTGCGAGTGCAGGTTGGCGTACTGAAATATTTCCGAAACCGGAGTTTCAGATCGAAACAGAGTTGGCTAAGTACCCGTTGGGAACATTTTGGTTTTTCTTGCCTCAGTATTTTACCGGATGTCAGAAAAAGTGAATAACTGTATTTCTTGTGGGAAACAGATACCTCATAGGGATTATCATACCTTGTGTATACCTTGTTTAGGGCCTGAGCACGACGTTGTTGGTTGCCGCTCTTGTGCTAGGTTTAACAAACGCACTATTAAGAGGAGGTTAGACTGTGCCAGGTTAGTGTTTGGGAAGCGTTGCAATTATAAAATGCCGCCGGATGCTCCGCGCCCGCTTCCAAGAAGCGCAAGGATAAAACAGTGAAGCCTAGGGTTGAGGAACCGGCAGTCCCGGACGCCGGTTCCTTGGAAGGCTCAGTGGAGCCGGAGGTTTTGCCAGGAGTTTCCATGGAGTCCCAGGCAGAAACTATACTCTTACAGGATGTGCCTTCTCAGGAGGTAGGCCAGGCTGAGGGGGCTTCTCAAGTGACTGTTCTTCCCTCTCTTCCCAAGGTAGTTAGGGCCTCTCCTTCTGTTGCCAAAACTTCTATGAGAGGTAGGCCTACTTCAGCTTCAGTGGGGGCTTCACCTACCATTTCAGGTTCTGTGCCTAAGAAACATATGCTTAAGATGGCAGAAGATTTGATTACTATGATTAGGGGTTCTATGCCCCCGCCTGATAAGAGGCCTAGGGTGGAACCTGAGTTTGAGAGTTTTGAACAGTGTTCTGAGGCTTCAGAATCTTCTGTGGAAGATTTGCAGGAGTATCCTACCTATTCTGATTCTGATGTGGATGATTCCACTCCTACAGCGTCTCCACCTGAGGATTTCTCATTTTCAGAGACTTTGCATTCCATGAGGGAGCACTTTAAATGGGAAGGCCAGGATTACTCTGACTCCAGGAAAAGGCTTAGGGAGTTCTTGATTTTACCCCAGCATAGGCCTTTAGCTATTCCTCCTGTGTTGAATGTGGTGGAAGATGGTTTTGCAGAGGCTTCCCTGAACCCTGACTCTTTGCCTCCTGCTCCTGTTAAACCTGATAGGTATTATAGGGTGCCCAAGCTCATAAATATTTGTTTAAGAGTCCTAGGGCGGACCCAGAAACTATTTCCCAGGGGCCTAAGGGTGTAAAAGCTTCTGTGGTTAAAAATCCTGTCCCCACTGATAAAGAGGCAAGGGCTTTGGATAGGTGGGGAAAGAAAGTGTATACTTCTTCCACTCTAGCCATGAGAGCTTTGAATTGTCAGTTTCACATGTTAAAATATCAGAATTACCTTCTTTCACAATTGAAATCTAAGGTGGATGCTTTGGCGGAAGGTATTGAGTGTAAAGAGTTGCTGGATTTGGTTCATGTGTCCGAACAAGTGGGTAAGCATTCTTTGCAATGTGGTTTTGATGCTGTACAGGCCTCCTCGAGGGTGGCTGCTACCAGCTCTGTTCTTCGCAGGCATGCCTGGTTGAAGGATCAGAATTTAGCTGAGCATGTTAAGACAAGGATTTTGGATGCTCCTTTACAGTCTGATGTGTTGTTTGGTTCGCCTGTGGAAGCTGTTTTAAAGAAAATGGAGGACAAAGCTAAGTCTATGCAAACTGTTAAAGATTTTTGCAGGTGCAGCCACCAAGTTTAGTAGAAATTGGCCTGCTAAGGGGTGGACATATCCTGCTTATGATTCTCAGTCTAGGGGTAGGTCTAGACGTGGTAGGGGCAGGGCTCAAAGTTCTTTTAGGCCTAGAACAGGGAGTTCACCTGCTCAGACTTCTGGTGAGGGCAGGGGTCAGTCCTTTCGTAAACAGACCCAATGACCTGTCTTTTCAGCTGCCAGCAGATTCACGTCTGGCAGCTCCTTTGGGGGGAAGACTGTCTCTTTTCAAAGAAAATTGGGATTTAATTACTCAAGACAAATGGGTGTTGGATATCATTCACCACGGTTACAGATTTTATTTCCATACAATGCCCCCTTTCAAAGGCATGCCAGATGTTCCTCCTCTGCAAAGAAAAGAGGCTCACAAACAAGTTTTACAGTTACTTCACATAGGGGCCATTCAGCCAGTCCCTGTGTCAGAAAGGGGCCTAGGATTTTATTCTCGCCTGTTCCTTGTACCAAAGAAGGGGAACACGTGGAGACCAATTTTGGATTTATCTCTCCTCAACACGTTTTTGGACATTCCCAAGTTCAAGATGTTGACGTTACAACAGCTTTTACCTCTGCTGGGCAAAGATCACTGGATGGTAACTTTAGATCTCAAGGAAGCTTACCTTCATGTGCCTATAAGGCTAAGTTGCAGAAAGTATCTGCGGTTTCGAGCTGGAAATTCTCATTATCAGTTCTCTGCATTGCCCTTTGGCTTATCTACTGCCCAGAGTATTCACAAAGGTTCTGGCTCCAGTGATAGCTTACTTCAGGCTTCAAGGAATTCAAATCTATCCTTACTTGGACGACTGCCTGATTCTGGCTCAAGAAAAGGAGGACCTTCTACAGCATCTGGAATATGTTATAGCAGTGCTAAGATGCCTAGGGTATTCTGTGAACGAAATAAAGTCCAGTCTAGTACCCTCTCAAGACATGTGCTTTCTGGGTGTACGACTGAATACAGCAGCCCAGATGGCCTTTTTAACCCCGGACAAACAAAAGAGTCTGTCACTTTACTTCCATCAACTATCTCATCAGTCCGTGCTGACTGCAAGGACAGTCCTTCAAGCATTAGGGTTCATGGCATCTTGTATTCTGGTGCTTCCCAATGCCAAACTGCATATGAGGAAGCTACAATGGTATCTCAAAAATGTATGGACACAGCACTGCCAGGATTTGGACACTGTCATTCAAATAATACCTTGCACTCAAAAGGAACTTTTGTGGTGGGCTCAGGAATGTCACCTAAACAAGGGACTCTCTGTGACCCGGCCAGAGGCAAGTCAGATTCTAACGACAGATGCCTCGGACATTGCTTGGGAGCTCATCTAAATGGAAAGTGGATACAAGACAAGTGGCCTGCCAGACTACAGCATCTACATATCAACATGAAGGAGATGTTAGCAGTCCAGTTTGCATTGCTGGCTTTCAAGGAGTTACTTCTTCCAGGGCAGGTGTTGATTCTAACAGACAACACAACTGTCATGTGGTACATCAACAAGCAAGGGGGAACACATTCTTATCCTCTATGCAGGCAAGCAATGCTTTTATGGGAGACTGCGCTAAGCTTGCAACTAACTCTTCAGGCAAGGTTTCTGCCAGGAGCACAGAACTCCTTAGCAGATGTGTTAAGCAGACAAATCATGGATCCCCACGAGTGGAAACTGGATCTTCATGTATTTCAGAAACTGACAGTGTCATGGGGAACTCCAGACATAGATCTGTTCGCTTCTCCACTAAACCACCAGCTGCCAAAGTATTGCACAAAGGGGTTTCATCACACAGCTTGGAAAGTGGATGCTCTGTCTTTCAGTTGGAAAAACCTTCATGTGTATGCCTTTCCACCTCTACCGCTTCTTCCAAAGGTACTATTAAAGGTCAGACAAGACAGGCCAAGGATGATTTTGATAGCTCCAGATTGGCCTCGGCAACACTGGTACCCACTTCTACGGAGTCTGGTAAAGAAGCCTCCATGGCCTTTACCTCTGATTCCTCATCTGTTATCTCAGAAGGACGGTCATCTGCTCAATGTCAAGCTTCACTCTCTTCATCTAACAGCCTGGCATATTCTGTGTTGAAACACAGCAGGCCTCAACTTCCTCAACAAGTTTTAAATGTGATTATGGAAGCTAGGAGGCCTAGTACTAGGAGAGTGTACGCACAAAAATGGAAGAGATTTTTATTTTGGAGTACAGCAAAGAATTTGGAGATTTCAGAGCCTAATTTGAGTGTGGCTCTTCAATATCTTACTGAGTTATTGGACAAAGGTTTGTCCTTCTCTTCCATAAAGATTCATGCTGCAGCAATTTCAGCTCACTACGATTGTGACCCACCTTTGTTTTCGCATCCTTTGTTCAAGCAGTTTCTTAGAGGGGCAAAGAATATAAGACCCCCACGTAGAGCTCCTACTCCTGCTTGGGATCTCAATTTTGTGTTGGAAAAACTTACTCTACAACCTTTTGAGCCTGCAGCTACTGCTGAATTGAAATATTTGTCATGGAAGACTGCTTTTCTGTTGGCTATTACTTCTGCAAGAAGGGTGTCTGAGTTGCAGGCCCTTATGGCAGTAGAGCCCTTTTGATTTTCCATAAGGACAGGGTATCATTACGCACTAATCCTTCCTTTATGCCTAAGGTGGTTTCTAGTGTGGCTTTAAACCAAACTATTCATTTGCCTACGTTTTTGCAGATCCTCAAAATAAAGGGGAAAAGATTTTGCACACTTTAGATGTACACAGGCAATTGCGTTATTATCTGAGCAGGACTAAGAATTTTAGGCAGTCTCAGCAGTTACTTGTTTCTTTTGCTTTGAGTTCACAGGGCAAGCCTGTGTCAAAACAAACTATTTCTAGGTGGATTGGCTTTTGCATTGCATTTTGTTATTCCCATCATGGCAAGGAGATTCCAGCTGGGATTAGGCCTCATTCCACTAGGGCTACTGCCACTTCAACAGCATTTCTAAGGGGTGGCAACTAAGGATATTCTGGAAGCAGCTACTTGGAGTTCAGTGCATACTTTCTCTAGGCATTATCACCTTCCTATCTACTCTAAGACTAGGGCTGGTTTTGCCACAGCTGTTTTACAAGGCATGTTGTCAGCTCCTACTACTTTATAATTTGCCAGCCTCCCTTACCTCTGCTTTGGGATTCTACCCAATAGTCAGGACTGCAGCAATGGAAGACGAAGAACATAGTACAGTTTTGTACCTACCATAAATGTAGATGTTCGAGGATTCCATTGCTGCAGTCCAATTTACCCTCCCTCCTTCCCCTCTGTATTTAGGGGTGGTTGTGTAGGTGAGTTGACATGCTTACATTTTTGTATATATTGTTGTATATATATTGTTCATGTTTTTGGTGCAGGTTGTTTTGGGACTTGTCTTTTTGGGTCTTCTGACATCTGGGGCAAGAAAAGACTGAGGATATGACGTCGGTCATGCGCATTAGTACCCTGACGTACTGACGTCAGTCTAATGCGCCCTGACCGACGTCAGCCTTATACTCTGGTATTCGGGCCGACTGGGACGCGGACTATACCCAATAGTCAGGACTGCAGCAATGGAATCCTCGAACATCTACATTTATGGTAGGTACAAAACTGTACTGTCTCCATGCCCATCTTCTTCTTGGGATGATTGCCATCCAAATAGACAGTATGTTGGTTGTCTGATACATCAACAAACAAGGGGAGTCAGGTCTTATCCCCTGTGTTGCGAAGCCATGAGAGTGTGGGAGTGGGCAATTTCCACCGGCCGTTTTCTGGTGGCAGTGCACATTCCAGGGAGGTTCATCATTCTAGCAGACAGGCTCAGCATGTCTGTCCTGACCCCTTACAAGTGGTCTCTGAATCCTTCGGTAGCGAAACAGATCTCTCTCAAGTGGGGTCAGCCATGCTACAATCTCTTCGCCTCTCCTTCCAGTGGGAATTGCAGCGAGTTTTTTGCTCTGAACCCTTTACAGGGGGAAGCCCCCAAGATGTTTTGGTTCATGTTTGGCCCTCCAGTCTCCTAGATGCTTATCCTCCTCTCCGTCTAATCCCAAAATTCCTTCAGAAAGCTCACAGGCTGGGGTGCTCTGTCTTCCTCATTGCCCCATTCTGGCCTCACCAAGTCTGGTTTCCTTCTCTATGGTCTTATGCAGTGTATCCACCCTGGACATTAGATCCGGTTATGGATCTCATCTCTCATCCCTCCGGGATACCTCACCCACACCTGGTCAGTCTGAAACTCACAGCTTGGCTGCTTCAGTTCCCATGATAATCAGGACTCCCGGGTTATCATCACTGGTCAAAAAGATACTGGTGGTGGCTCATAAATCTTCTTCCAGGAATATTTATTCCAGCAAGTGGAAGTGACTTTCTATCTGGGCATCTCAGTGTGATCTAGAACCCCCCCCCTTACTGCTCCAATTCCAGTGGTTCTAGAATTTTCGGCAAGCATTTTTCATCAAGGTGCCAGTTTTCCTACCATCAAGGTTCAACTCAGCTATATCTAATTTTCATGTAGGCAATAATATGGCTTCTCTGGCTTCTTCTAAGCTTTGCAAAGCCTTTTTGAAAGTTACCTTTTTACACTGGCCACCAATTAAGGATCCAACGCCTCCTTGGGATCTTACACTAGTTCAGTAAGCTATGGTCTTGTCCCCTTTCAAACCTGCAGCTTCAGTGGATCTACAGTTCTTGTCATGGAAAACAGCTTTCTTGGTTGCCATTACATCAGCTTAAAGGGTCTCAGAACTTCAGGCATTATCAATCAAACCTCCTTATTTGATCTTTCATAAGGACAGGGTGTTTTTACACAGTAATCCCTCCTTTCTCCCCAAAGTGGCTTTGGAATTGAACATAATCGGGTAATTAATCTCCCTGTCTTCTTCCCAAACTTTCAGAATAAGGGAGAGTACAAACTGCACTTGTTGGATGTTCATAGACAGTTATGCTTTTACTTACATAGGACCAAATCTTTCCAAAAGTCTGACCAGTTCTTTATCTCCTATTCTATGCCCTTTTTTGGGAAACCAGTGTCAAAGGTCACCATTGCTCGCTGGATTTCCCAGTGCATTACTCTGGCATATGCAACTAGAGGTTTACCCCCGCCAGATCATGCTAAGGCACATTCCACTAGTTCTATGGTTACTTCGGCTGCCTTCTGGTCCAGAGTTTCATTGGACATTTGCACTGCGGCTACTTGGGCCTCCTCACATACTTTCATTTTACACTACAAGTTGGACAGTCTATCCAGGAACAGGGCATCCTTTGGCTCCATCGTGTTACAGAATATCCTTCCTTGAGGGCCACCCAGATGTTTAGTAGCTGGGGACTTTGTCCCACAGGTTGAAGAACAAATGAAGACAACAACTTCAGATAAAGAAGTTATGTACTCACCATAATGTTCCGTTTGAGTTGTTGCTCTTCATTTGTATTCAACCATCTCTCCCTCCTTCCTCCTGCCTTACTTGGGCTATGTGGTGGCCTGGATAGGAGAGATGCAGTCACCGTGTTGGCATAACTTGTTCTCCTCTTCATGCTTCAGGGGGACCTATTGTTATCAGAGAAGATCTTGGGTCAGGTTGGGATGCTTAGTTAACAGCAAATTCAGTCTGAAGGAAGGAGGGAGACAGGGGCATTATGGGTGGGGAAGGAGCTTGGAGCTTGGATCAGATGCTGGAAATGCAGCCGAGTCAGATCTGTTGGATCCGAGTACTCACAGGTTGAAGGCAAATGAAAAGCAACAACTCAGATGGAACATAATGGTGAGTACATAACTTCTTTTTTCCTTTAATAAATAAATGTTCAGTGTGAGTTGATAAGTACTTTCTATTATGTTTCCATGGAAACAAGCTGACAAAGGTGAAGGCACTACATTGAGAGGTCTGGACATTGTTTACTGAGAGAAATTTAAAATTAAAAATTACAGGGGCAGCAGCTCAGTACAAAAATAATGTTTGAAATTATTGGAAGTGAATAAGAGACAGCAGCTTTTGTGGTAACAAAATATTTTAATACGTCTACTAGAACAATGTATACTTTTGTTTTATTTGACTCATTTAATCTTGAACTGCAGATCAGTTTAACATCTTTGTGTCCTGAGATGATCTAAGCCAAGAAACAACTTACATCCTGAGACATTTCCTCCAAAATTCTCCACTAAAAACATACTTCATTAGACTTGTATCTAATTAATGGTGTGAGTTACAAAAATGCAAAATATGATATGTACTGAGAAGATGGACTAAAATATCTCTATAGAAGACAATGGGCTATATACTGCTGTTCGTATCAAAGATCTGCCTTAGTTTATTCTATGTGCCTTTACCAGGGCTTCAGAAATTAGACTTTGAAAACAGTAATGAGTATACATGTTTCAGGAGTACAGGAAAGTTGCTATAAAGATGAGAATACTCTTACAAGATACACAGGAACTATGCTTTCCTGACAGCTGTATTCTTGTAGGAAGCAATGATTTAAAGACAGCCAATATACTTCTCTTAAGGCTAAACGTTAAGGTTTTCTGAAAGCACATAAGCTGTTTTTTTTCACATCTGGGAAAGAAATAAAGATAAGACAAAAGCAGACAGCAATTAGTGTATGTAGGAGCACAATGCCGTAATGCATTTTAGCATGGATAACCTTAATTTTACGTTAGGTAATGCCTGTGGGTGCAGCTGCCGATTTGGGACACTTTTTCCTAACAAGAGAGCTAATGGTTATTATTTGAAGATGTCCATAGTTTTGTGTATTTATTTTAAGTTAATAGGTTATGGGTTGTTCTGAGGTGTGTTTGTTTTTTTTAATTTAAGAGTTTTCATAAAAACAGAAATTCTTGCAAAATATGACATAGGTTCAAATGGAGATGACAAAAAACAACTGTATAAAGGATCAAGTCAGACATTAGTGGGTGCATGTAACACTAAAGCTGGAAATAGACATTAAAAAAAGCTGTTATATGTAATATGTGGGAATAATAACTTCATATCGTAATAGCCACAATAAACATATTATTTTGTAATGTGAATGCCCTCACAGATATAGACAAAAAGGTAAGAGTATTGAATTGTATTAAGAAATGTAAAGTGCAAATAACAAAGGTACAGGAAACACATTTGGAAAGAAGTGAGCATGTGAATTTGATAAAGGATTTCAGGATGGATATTCAACAGAACATCAGGGTCAAAGGAAACAAGGAACATTTATACTAATTGCTAGAGAAGCGCTAGTAGTGATAGAAAAGGGAATAATAGTATTGGTAGATTTGTGGTAGTAAGGCGCTACAGGCAAAGGAGGAGAATAGGGTAGAAAAAGAGATATATTATGGTTAAGAAGCAACAAGAATTATTTAGAGGGGCTTACAAAGGTTAAAGTATTGCAGAATAAGGGGAATCTCACAGAACAAGAAGAGGCACAAATGCAGATTGTTAAAGAGAAAATAAGTGAGTATCTGGATATTATGAATGAGTTTGGAAAGATTGTTGTTAAGCAACTGTTTTTGATAGTAACACCAGTCCATAAAAACCTTTAGCACAATGACTTAGGCAACAGAAAGTAGAAAGGGTTGCTGTCAAACTTTTGGTGATTATAACAAGAAAAATAACCAGAGATCCTGTACATCTATTAAAACTATTTAGGAAATTTTATGAAAATTTGTATAAAGCAAAGGGATGTGGAAATCAAGAAAAATGCACAAATGGAAATATTTACGGAAGATTTAAGTATGCTACAGTTAGAGGTAGATGAGGCTCAGATATTAACAGGAGGAGACAAGATAAAAACTGCGACATATAATCAATCTGCAGTAAAATGTCTGGAATATATAGTATTTCTGTGGAAGTTTGGAATCTAGGAGAGAAGAAATTAAGATCTATAGGGTTTAGTTCAACAGTATTTTAAAGGGAGGAGAAGCACCAATATCTTGGAAGAGAGCTGTAGTGGCCCTAATAGCTAAAGACTGTAAAACCCCATCAAACCCATCTTCATTTAGACCCATTTCAATTTTAAACCATTATTATAAAGTGCTTATGTCTGTAATGGCTAAAGAATGGCAATGGTGTTATCAAAATTCATACTTATGGATTATTATTGTTGTTTTGTGGGGGTAGGCAAACATTAATAGAACAATGGTGATCATGAGGGAAATAAAATTTAAGACTATACAGCTGTTGTTGGTGGCTCTTGATGCAGTGAAAGCATTCAGCAGTGTAAGCTTGGATTTTATGAGTAGGGCAGTGCATTCCCTGATACAATAAAAAGGTTAATTAGGAGGATATATGAGAGATTGGAGGCAAAGATTAAAGTGCAGGGGGGGGGGGGTTTCCTCTCTGATAAGTTGTGTCTGAACAGAGGAACTAAGCAGGGATGTCCTCCATTCCTTTATTTATGTTATATTTACAGCCATTGGCAAAGAAGATAAAGAAGTCAAAAATTCAGGGATAAAATTGGTATGGTTCATATGTAGGTACTAGGCTATCGGTCCAAGGGCCTAAGTAAACCTAGCCAACAAGGTTCCCTGGCTTATGCCACCCAAGAAAGTTAATTTCCTGTGCCCCTGTCGAGCAGAGCCACAGGGGGGGGGGTTCCTCTCAGATAATTTGTGTCTGAACAGAGGAACTAAGCAGGGATGTCCTCCTTATCCTTTATTTATGTTATATTTACAGCCATTGGCAAAGAAGATAAAGAACTCAAAAATTCAGGGATAAAATTAGGCTATTGGTCCAAGGGCCTAAGTAAACCTAGCCGACAAGGTTCCCTGGCTTATGCCACCCAAGAATGTTAATTTCCTGTGCCCCTGTCGAGCAGAGCCACAGATGTGATCCCCGAGGTGTATTTCCTATTTCCCATCCACTCATCAAGATTTTTCTTGAAGAGTGCTAATGAGGAACTTTGCTTGACATAGATGGGTAGCCTGTTCCAGAGTATGGGAAGTCTCTGGGACAGGAATCTATCCCACCAGCATGTCCTGTTGTGGTGACAAGGTTTAGGTCCCTAGAGCATGTAGTTCAGAGGGATTGGTATTTCTTTAGGTGTAGCATGTTCAACAGCTCTGGGTTTGGCATAGCTTTATATGTTAGGCAGAGATCACCTCAGAGAAGGCGATATGCTACGGAGTAAAGCTGGATTTTTTTGAGACAGTCAGTGTAGGGCATCTGTTTGAGACGAGTAATCCTCTTTGTGAGGTACTTCTGTGGCCTTTCCAGCTGCTGCAGATGTCTTGTGAGGTACATTCCAAAAGGGGTGTTGTACTCTATAATGGGTCTAATGAGTGCTGAGTAGAGGGGAACAATGACCTCTTTTCCTTGATGAGAACCTTTTTGTGATTATCAAAGGAGAGACTACTGTCCACTTGGGTCCCAAGGTCTGATCACAAATTCGGCGTTAAGTAGACTGCCGCCTATGTGGTAGTTCATGGGTACAGAGTTTTTACCAAAGGGGATGACAATGCACTTTTTGGCATTGAGCTTGAGGCCATGGCTCTGACACCAGGCATCTGTCTCAGTGAGGCCCTTCTGTAGGATGTCCACATCATTCGGGGACTCGGCTATGGCTCCTAGTTTGCAGTCATCTGCGAACTTAATTAGCCAAAGGCCTTCTTTGTTAGCCTGTAATTCAGAGAAGTAGATACCAAACAGGAGAGGTCCCAGGACTGAACCCTGTGGTATTCCACTTGTCACAGGTTTGAAGTCAGATATGGAGTCTGCAACTTTTACAGTGTGGGTTCTGTCAATGAACCAATTGGCAACCCATCATGTGGTGTAGGGATTTATACCTAGTTTAGTGAGTTTAGCGAGTTTAGCTGTAATTCCAGAATGGGGGGATGGTGTTGAAAGCCTTGGCGAGGTCAAGATAGGCTGTGTGAACCACCTTACCCTCATCTACGGCTTTGGTGACTGCCTCAAAGAAGTCGATCAGGTTCAGGAGGCATGATCTGCCTTTCACAAACCTGAACTGGGTGGGATCCAGAGTTTGGAGGTTACCAATGTTTTTGTTTATGAGTTCCATGACCATGGCCTTACAGACCAGGCTTGTCAGGCTAATAGGGTGATAGTTTCTAGGATCAATGGTGGCTCCCTCTTTGTGGAGTGGGATAACAGTTGCTGTGCACCATTCAGTGGCACAAAGCCTGATGTGAGACTATGATTGAACATGGTGCTTAGGTGGGGAGCCAGTTCGTTCTGAAGTCCATGTAAAACACAGCCTGGGATGCTGGCCGGTCCCATGGATGCTGTGTTTTTGGATTTAGAGAGTGCAGCTTTTACCTGCGTAGTTGTGATTACAGGGGCTCTGCATTCTTCCTGTATAGATATGGGCCCTTTAGGGGGTGACAGGGGGGTAAAGTTAGCACTGAACCTATGTGCCAGGATGTTGGCAATATCAGTTGGTTCTGTAATTTTAGTGCCGTTGTGCTGTAACTCAGAGCAGATCTGGGTGTTGCCGTTGAGATTCTTGACATAGCTATAGAGTGATTTGTGGTTGTCCTTAGAATCAGTGGCGATTTTGTTTTCATAGCTAGCTTTGGAGGATCTTATAAGGGATCTCAGCTTCTTACTGCGGCTGAAAACTCCTCCACTCATGGGATTTTGCTCTCTTTTGCAACAGTTTCTTCCTTCTTTTGTCGAGTTTGTTTATGGCAATGGACCACCAGATTGGCTTCCTTTTTTTGGAGGATAGCGTCTTGGTTCTCTTTGGAATAGCACAATCCATGCACTTGTGTAAGTGCTTATAGAGTGCATCTGTGTAGGAATCAACAGTCGTAACTATATTGTCCATTGCATGGGTGTCATGAAGTTCGCCACTTCTGTCTTAAGAAACATGAAGTTGGCTTTGGAGAAATTTTTTACCGGGGTTTCCTTAATGAGGGATGGGGGCGGGATGTGGATATCTAGGGTGATTAGCTTATGGCCGGATCTGACCAACGAGGAGTTGACTTCAGGTGTGGAACACCGGTCACTCATGTTGGTAATTACTAGGTCTAGGATATTGTTGCCCCTGGTGGGAGTGTGGATAAGTTGATCCAGGGCATAGGAATTTATGAATTCCAGAAAGCGTTGAGCGAAGGAGTTGGTACCTGAGTAGATTCCCAGTTAATAGTGGGGTAGTTGAAATCACCCATTATTAGGATGTTTGGTTGAACCCTAATATTTTCCAGTATATCAAGAAAAGAGGAGTGGGAATCCTGGGGCATGGTGGGGGATCTGTAACAAGCTACAAGCTGGATTGCAGTTTTGGCCAGAGTTAGTTGCACTTGGATAACCTCAGATGCATTATGCTGAGCAACTAGCCTGGAGGTGTGGATATCCTTAATGAATATGGACACACCTCCACCTTTGGTGCTCTGGTGCAGGTTAGGTGGCCGAAAAGTGTGGTATGAGTTATAGCCTGGTAATGCAGGGGTGCTGTCTGGAGCCTTGAACCAGGTCTCAGTCACTGCACACATATTGATGTTTTCCATTTTAAGGAGTGCCTCGAGTGAGTGCATTTTGAGATTTAGACTTCTAGCATTGAGTATTATTACCTTTCAGTTTTTGCTTGCCTGTTCCTGTTACGGTGGTGAATTTGTCATTTGAACCTTGCCTAAAAAAGGCACTATAGGGGTGGCAAGAGACTTAGCCAGTATCTGGAATCCCAGGGGTGACAGGTGCATGCCATCTCTGGCAAAGCATCATGGTCTGTTGACCATGTCATCCCAGGCAGACAGATACTGGATCCCCTTAGAATGACACCAGAAGCTTAGCCAATTGTTGAAGTCAATCATTTTGTCCTTGTACTGCGGTATCATTCTGGGCGATGGCAGGATGCTACTCAGGGCTAGGGTCATACCTGCCTGGGCTACAAGATCGGAGAGCTCTTCCATGTCTCTTTTCATGCAGTCCGGGGAGGTATGTTCCAGGTCATTCAAACCAACTTGGACAATGACAGAGTCATATTTGTACTTGTGGAGTGACCTGAGTGCGTGGGTTATGTGGCGAATCCTGGCACCCGACAGGCAGCTGACAGTAACCTTCTCCCTGTTTAGCCTGGTGAGTGGGACATCAGTGTGCCTGACTATAGAGTCACCTATGATTAGTGTGTTGGGTACATTGTTTTGCCTTATGGGCTGTGGTTGAGTGGCACACTGAGTCTGTGGGCTATGTGTCATTTGGGTTGTGTTGAGGGGGGTGGAGGTTGCTTGAGTTTCTGCTTTGGAGGTCTCTGTTGCTTGAGCAGATTATCATTGAGAGCCTCCATGAATGTTTTTGTGTTTCTATGTGTGGGTTTTGCTGGTGTAGATTTAGTAGGACTATGTGATGAGTGTGGTGTGGTGTGGTGCAAGGGTTTACCTTCTCATCTTGACTGTCAAGTTCAGTCTTGGTTGGAGAGAGCTTTACCTCCAGTTTGGCTAGATAAGTGCATCTCTCACAGTTTGTAGTGTTGGGTGGTAGGAGTAGAGGGTTGTCTGTGTAAATGAGGCAATTGCTGCATTGCCCCAAGATGCCCATATTCATCAGATAGACAGGAAATAACACTGTGAGCTGACCCTTGGACATGCCTGAATAAAAAACTATTTTCCTCTAGACAAGTGAGGAAAGTGAGTACAAGAGCTGTTTTTCTCCAAGCAAGTGAGGAAAGAAGTACAAAAACTGTTTTCCTCTAGGTAATGAGGAAGGGTGAGTGCTGTAGTAATTTGTATCTTATTTAGTGCTTGCAACAAGTTCTGAACAAGTGCTGAGCACGAATAAGGAAATTCAAGTGCTAAAACTAAGACTCTGTATCTGAACTAGACTAGTTATAGGAAAGAAAAAAATGCAAATGCAGGCTTTTAAATCAGAAAGTTGAAAGAGATGGAAAAATTGCCCAAACAGCCAATAACTAGGTTAGTTTTATTTTCAGACAGTATTATTTTTTACCTGCTAAAACCAGAAAAGGGCATCTCAGTGTTGTGGAACATTTTGAGACAGTTCCAAGTCTTCTCAGATAACAAATTAATGAAGACTAAGCAAAGACTATAGCTGTAAACTACATACCCACACATGAATTGGTTCAGCCATACCCATATTTATGAGAACATGATAACATGAATTATTTAGGAGTATGGATTAAAAAGGTTTCAGTTATGGCAGCTAAGGATATGTGGGAAGAGACAAAACAAAATGTACAAAAACTGAGGAACTGGAAGTTCTTGTTTATGGATAATGTTAGTAAGATCGAAGCAGTGAAAATGTTTTTAGTCCTTTAGTTTATTATATACAAGTCCGGCATAATTTTATCAACCAGAGAAGTTGTGGGCAGTAATTAATAAAGAGTTGAGGGATTTTTATCTGGGATGAGGAAATGGCAAGGGTCAAGTGGGATAAGTTGATCCTTCCAATACAACGGGGTGGTTTAGGATTACCTGATTTAAAGAGATATTATAGAGCTACATAGTTAAGGCTCACATACATAACACAAGCAGAAAGGTATAATCCAAAGTGGAAAGGGATCATGATGAAGCAGAGGAGAAAATCAAGAAATAAGGGGAGAGATCGTTAAGGAGAATAATAGCCATAAAGAATATTATGTTCATAAAGATTTACTATTATTTCACCGAATTGCACAATGGCAAATCACGATTATTCAGAAACGAAATCCCGAAATACAAAATAACAAACAGAAAAAAACTCGGTGTGGTGACTGTAAATGTCGACTTCGACATTTTCAAACAGTAACCATGCTTCCGGGAACAGCATCACTGTGCGTCGGACAGTAAACAACATGTTTGCAGGGGGGGCAATCCCCCTTGCACCTCCTTCCCCCCACCCCCTGCTACTTATATATACAAACTTCGGGATTGCACTACAGTAAGGGGAAAGGGTACATTTCCCGATCTTCACTGTTGTGCGACCAGCATCACACTGTCGAAACTCACAACAGCGAATGCTGTTTTGCATTTGCTGTTGCAGGTTTTGACATTGTTGCATTTGTTTTTTCATTGTGCGAAACTGCCGTTTCAGACTAGTGAAAATCTACTGTAGCCACATTGGTGAAATAATAATAAACCTTCATAAAGTAGCAAAAAGTATTCTAAGAACTAAACCAACAGGAGAATGGAGAAAAAAAATCTGTCAATAGGTATGATTACAATTAGAAAAACAGTGAATAGATAATGGGTATCTGGAGTTTACTAGAGAAAACTGTCAAAAGAACCAAGGTTTTGGGAGTAAATAACTAGAGGGGGAACAATAATGTAATTTGAAGAGGCCAAGATTATACTTGGACTGCAGTTTAGAGACTGCATTCCCTATCATAGGCAAAGAGTAAGTGAAAGACCCACTGTGGTAGACTTTTTAGTTGAATCTAGAACCAAAGCTGCTGTTAAAAAGGGACAATTAGAAGGCCATATAAAATATTGCACAATAACTATAGGAATCAATCAGAAGATGTTAGAAAAGATTGAGAAGTGAGATTAGATAAGCAATTCAGGGAGCAATGGGAGGACATATGTATGGCTACAAAATATGCAACAAAATCTAGAAGATTTGGGATTTTTGCTGGGAAGTGTTTGCATACTTATTTTTATACCCAAAGCAGACTCCAAAGTATTTTTCTTCAGGATGTGGCAAATGTTGGAGGTGTGATGGGGAAGAAATATGTCACTGGAAACATGTTTTGGGACTGGCAGCCTTTAAAAATACTATGTCAGAAATATTGGCTGAGCAAATGAGTGTAACTAAGGAAATGATTTTTTGAAGTGGGTTACAGGATCTGAATTGCCTATATATTTAGACCTTGGTGAGTTTGATTTCCATTTTCAAGTAATTGCTTTTTAAGCAGCCACCAACTTTAAAGTCTAAACCAACTGTATTTGAAGTAGTGAATATTGTAAAAGAAGTAAAAATTTGGAATTTGGGATGTTTAAAAAAATGGCAGGAGCAAATTACATAGAAACAATGGAAATTGTGGGAACAATACATGCAGAATAATGTTTTGGAGAAGCAGTGTGGTTTAAGAGAAGGTTGGAATTGAGCAGTTGTAATGTTGGATTGATAATTGTATAAAAGAATATACGTGATACATAGTCTTCGTAACTGTGAACATGTTAATGTGTTTTTTTTTCATATGAATGTATGTCTGTCCATCTCTTAAGTGATAATTCAGTAAAAGTATTTAAAAAAAAGTAGTCATAGTCTTCATGTGAGTGTTACAAAAATATCTCTTGTGGTGTCTATGACTGCAGAGCCACCATGTAGTCAGACATCATCTTCTGATACCAGGCACTGCAGTAGAAAACAACTTGTGCTAAATTCATGGTTGGCCATCGATTTGTGCAGTCAAACTCACTACAGTCCTTATGATGGATAGTACATTGATGGAATAGGAGTTCATCTCTGCTCCCACACTGTTTAAGTTCTTGGTTCCCCCTGGAAGAGGGGATACAACATCAACCATCTGGTGATATGAGCAGTTTTCCTGGCCCAATAGCTCTTGGAGGGAAACTGCTTTTTGGGCTGCTTCTCAAGTTAGTCAACTAATTAATTGTATGATATCTGTACATGCAACGGGGTGCGTGGTTATACCCCCTGTGCACAGAGATGGTGCATGGCTGGCAGTGGGACATCACTCAGTTTAGATCTCTGAAATATAAGCCAGTGACAACCTGTTAGAATCTCTGACATTTTCTGCCTTACCACTAATGTCAGACACAGAGGCCATTTCTAGCCCAGATTCTCCAGAAGTGGGACACACCAGAAATCAACCTCTGCATCACTTAGGAGAGTGTAGTTCTTTGCATATTTTGATTACTGCAGCAGGGCAAGTGAGAGTTTGTGGTGTGCCACATAATGTACAAGTCCTGCAAAATGCTCAAAAGTGCAGCACTTACTAAATCCAAGTGTCAGCTGATCTTCATTGTGCTTCCACAAATGCCTAAGGTGGCTAGGTCTCCTCCATGCCCTGTTATCATAGTACTGGTGCACCTGCAAGCCAGTTTAGTGGAGCCCTGTCCTCCATTTGAGGTTAGTTGCCAGATCCTTCCACACATTTATTCAGTGAAAGGGACCCTACTGTTGCACAAACAGGAGGACTCAAAGCACCTAAGCAGGGAAAGCATTATCATGGTCTCCTGCTCTCCTCAGATTGGTGTACAAGAACCACTAAGCCATCTTGATGCATTTGCCATGTTCTTGATAGTTGAAACAATTTCCAGAGATTTCACAGGTACAGCAGACATCATACGCCTGTGTTCCCATAGATAAAATGGGAGAGTTCATATATTGCTGCATAAGAATGAACCATCTAGAGTGAGGAGTACAGATCACTCAATACTTTGTCATGCATAAGTCACACACCATGTGTATGTTCATTGTAAATAGCTTTTCCGGTTTCTGCAATACACTTGTCAAGTTAGTAGTGTACTACACTCGACTTTTAATTTGCCCTAACGGAAGGTCAGTGCTATTCCATACCATTCACTGTAACTGAGATGGATCAATAACACAAGGTGTAACTGGCCATACAGATAGACATGCGGGGAATAGAAACTCCATTCAGTGGCTGAGCTTAGTGAAGTAACATAAAGCAAAGATATTCCAGTGAGTCTCTGAGTCTGTCACCATTCACAAAAGAGTGCAACTCTCTGGATCAGTGTTATAACACAGCTGTGTGCCATATAACAATAGTTGGCGTGTATACATCAAAGTGAAATGCTGATGACCTAGAGGAATCCCTACACTTCTATAGTGGCTGGGGACTTAAATTTACCAGAAATAAACAGGAATAGTATTGATTCAGCAACATTAGTGAGGAAATTATTTACAGCATAGGTTCAGGAACAACAATTGCTTCATGGTGCAAAAAATCGTACCATGGAATGGAACATAGTAGACGTGTTCCTAAAGAAATTACTTTACTTCTTGTCAAGTGTTGCCACCATTGATGTGCAGTGATCATGGGGTTATATAAATGTTAATTTCTTGCTAGATAATTCTTCCAAACTGAAATCTAAACCAGTGCACAGAAGATTAATAACAGATTATATGGATGCAAAGTAGTCATATAAAACTAATTGGAGTAATGCGTTCAGTGGAAAAACTGCAGAAGGAAAGTGGAAAGTTTTGTAAGAGAAATTGTTTGAATGCAAAAAATAAAAAAAAAATTTTAACATCAGGATCTAGTCACACAACTTTAGAAGGATAAATTTCCATAAGAAGAAGATACTTGATTAAGGTGAAAGATAAAAAAATATATAAGAAATGAAGAGCAGTCAAATTATGACACTGAAAACTTAAACAAGCTGGACAGAAAAATTAAACATAGTGTGAGACAAGATCAAGAAAAATTTTAAGAAACTTTATATAAAAATATTGAGCATAATAGGAAACCAATTTATAGATTTATAAGATATGGTAGGGGTAGACACACTATTTGGTAAACATTGTAGATTCTATAATTTATTCTCAGACACAACAGATTATAGATTTATTTACAAAATCTTATGCAAAGCATTTTGGCTTCACAAAGGGGTGATAAATTGTCCTAGTGATATCCAGGTAACCTCAGATACTGAAATCAGATTAGATTATACTGAAAAAGGATTACACAAACTGGATCCAAACAAATTACAGGGTGAGCTAAAATTAGTGATAATGACCTTAGAACACTTACAGCATGAATTTATAATACCGTTATATCTGTTATCTACTTGACTGTATAAATATGAGGAGATTCCTCAAGACTGCAAACATGTACTTGTTAAACCTGTCTTTAAAGGAAAGGCGAGCAGGACAAACCCATAGTCATACAGACCCATGTTATAGAAAAATAATGGAGAAGTTTATATTGGATACATTATTATCAGAACTGGAAAGGTTGGGACTGGAAACCATGTATTAGCAGGGATCTACTTCTAAATTCTGAAGTTTCAAAATGTCTACTTTCTTATGGTCGAGACCATAAGATTGAAGTTTTGAAACTTTGAACCGTTTAAATGGAGATTGCCTTACAGTGCAGAATGGTATATTTACCATTTTCCTCACTGTAGTGCGATCTCAGAGTTGGCATATTTAATTAGCAGGGGGTGTGGGGGATGCAGGAGTGCTTGCCCCCCTGCATAATCTTGAAAAAAAAAGATTTTTTGTTTTTATTTTTTTTTATTTAAATATCAAAGTTTCAAAACTTCGATCTTATGGTCTCGACCATAAGAAAGTCGATGTTTTGAAACTTCGAAATTTAGAAGTAGACCCATTAGTATGCATATGTTGACCTGTAACATGATGTTCTGTAACAATATAATAACGGCTATAGATGAAAAATTATGCTGTGATGTAATTGTACAGATTTGATTTCAACATCTGTCATTCACAGGTCATTGATCAATAAAACATCTAGGTATTGATGTACTCTTGATAAAATGGATAGCTGCATGACTTACAGCTAAGGCATGGCAAGTATCATACAGCAACTGGACATGTGAAATTCAAGGTTACAATCAGGGTGTTCCGTAGGTCTCTATACTAGCCCCATACTCATTTATATTGTATCCTTCAGAGCTATCTTTTTCATCTGAGTTGTTCTGTAGTCTGTATACAGATGATATGAAAATGAGTAAATTTATTACATATGTTACAGATACGGCATGCCTGCAAATGAACTTTCCTAAACTGATTGACTGGAAACAGGAGAATATGCTGATAGATGCATCAGAAACTAAGAATATGACATTTCAGAGACATAAATTGAAAGCTGAATATTTAATACAGCAGACATTGATTGAAACTGTAGATTCATTTAAGGACATGGATATATCAGTAAATCCATTTTTGAGTTTTTCTAATCATATCAACCAATAGGTTAATGATAGTTATAGAACTATAGATGATATAAAAAGATTTATAAAGTGTAGAAAAACTGAAATGATGAAGTCATTGTTTGTTGGTTACATTAGATCAAAACTTGAATATGGAATAACAATATAGAAACTGTATAAGACAACATGCATGAGTAAACTGGAAAATAGTACAGGGGAAATATGCCAAGGGCATCCACGGATATAAAAATTTAAGTTATTATGAAAGACTAAAATATCTGAACTTGTACAGTGTCTCATATAGATATTTAAGAGGTGACAACTACCTCTAGGAGTGTTTGGGGTTATCAAAAAAGTAATAGACAATCATTAGACAACGTATGTAGAAGATTCTGTAGGAATGAGAAGTGTACTAATTGGTTCTCTGAGAGAGTAGCTGATGCATGGAGTAGGCTACCAAATTACATTAAAGCAAGCATTGGTATAAATATTTTTAAGAATGCCTGGACAGTTATTATGGGAACAACTGTTTTGGTATATTGGCAGGCTAGAAAGTCATTATTGCAAATGGTTGAAATAATTGTATGTATGTATATTCTGTTTTGGACTAATATTGTATGTTGAGTGAATTATGCCTTGGAGGTCAGTAGCACAACATATATGGCACATTCGGCTTTAGTGCTAGAAGACCAGAAGGCTATGGGTTCTGTTCAGACTCCAGGTGATTGGATTGCTGGCACTACAGGGCAGCATATTAGGGGATTGTTACATTCCTGAGTGTCTCTTCCTCAGGATGAGACATTAAACCAAGATCTCATCTACTTGAGTTGGTGGTGGCTCAGTTGGATGCAAAATATCCACAAAAAGAGTACATATTCTTTATTAAAACATCACATCCTCTTTCTTTTTTTTGCATAAAATTAAATATCAGACACTACAAAACACATAAAAATTAAGATAAAACATATCAGTTTTTGCTAAAAACATATACTTTTACCCCCCCAACTTTTTGCCATAGCCAAAACTTTATCCTTATAATAATTTGTACTTTGTATGCCGCAGTTTAACACTCTGTTTCTTTAGTTCTTGCTTGACATATTTGAAACACAACTGCCATACATAAACTATCTTTTTTTTATCGTTTTCTTTCTTCTTCTTCTTGCTGTTTATAAATCTCTTCTAGAATATTTTCTATCTTTGCCTCTTCCAACAATTTCCAACACTTTTGTTTTTCTCATAGTTTCCCATAGTTTTACCATTGCTGGGCATTCGAAAATGCATGGTCTATTTTTTCCTAATTCCTTACATTTTATATATACTCTATACTCATATATATATATATATATATATATATATATATATATATATATATATATATATATATATATATATATATATATATATATTTATATTACATTGTACCTAATTTACCTTTTTACCATTAACTTTTTCATCATTACTCTCTACAGAAGTATTGTCCCTCTTTCTTTGCTGTAAACCACGTTCCCTTTTTTTCTTAATCTCTTAATTCCCTCCTCAATTTCTGCCAAGCAATCTGCATAATAAAAAATTCCTATAATTTCTTTGAATGATATTTTCCTTTTTCTAGTAGAAGGAGCTGAGAAGTAGCATTCCTTATTTATCTAGAAATCTCTATTTAGCTGGAGTGCTTGTTTGGCTTGCTTTCTGTACCTTGCCTGAATATTGCTGATCTCTGTCTGCATCTTATTTTTCCCACCCACCCATCCAACTGTTGTATTCTTAAACTTGGAGGCTTTCGAATTGCCCGCCCCACTGTAAATCTGATTTTGGATACTCCTCCCAGTCTCATCTCATCAGCTTATTCTATTGAGTACAGAAAGATCATTTGGGAAGGCCCACTCCCCTTATTTTCTTAACTTTGAATTATTTCTGTTTCCTCCCTTCCCACTTAACTTAACAACATTGCACTTTATTTAGCTGTTTCACAGTATTAGTGTTTCTTTCTACTTTATTTTGCTGCTTCTTCTTAAAAGTGTTCATTTGCATTTATTCTGCTGCATTTATTACTGTTTGTATGTTGATTACATTGTAACTGTTATTCTAAGCCTCTTGTAACTGTTATTCTAAGCCTCTTAGTTTTGGTTTAAGCACTTGGTTTTCAGGCCAGCTGTTTTTTATTAAGAAGGTTTGCAGTCGACACTCCTGCGGCAGGCTAGGTAGCTTACATCCTTAAAAGTTTGAAATTGTTAGTTGAAGGCTTAGTGTGTATGCTATTCTAAATGTTATTCTAAAAGTGTCTTAGCTCTGGTTTAAGCAATTGGGCTTCAGGCCAGTTATTTTACATTAAGAAGGTCTGTGGTCTACTCTCTTGTTGGAGGAGAGGGTAGCCTCTGCCCTTCTGAGCTGGGAGTTGCTGATTGAAGGCTTATTGTGCCTGCTTATTTGAACTATTTTTCCTGAAATTGTTGCACTTTGCTGTAGCATAGACTAGATTCAGACCTGCTGAATCTAGCTCTGTTTGTATAATTTGAGCACTAAACCAGGTCATTTTGTTGGAGAGGGATGTTCTTCGTGCATACAGCTGCAGTCATCACACTAGGGTTATCTGCCGTCAGGCGGGTCCTCGGTCGGCCGAATTCCAAAGTCTGGGTCCGGCGTCGGTTGTCGTCGCTTCTTCCCTGATGTCAGTGCGGCAGGGGTATAAAAGAGGCAGCCGACGCCATTTTCTTCAGTCTTTCTTGCCGCGCGGTGCCCGAAGCAGAAGCAGTTCGCAAGTGCCAGTCGGCCAGCTCCTGAGTTTTACGAAAGTATTTCAGCCGAAGTCTTCTTTAAAGCTAAGTACCCCGTTGGGGAAATTTTTCTTGCCTCAGACCGATGTCAGACAAAGTTAATAATTGCATTTCTTGTGGGAAGCAAATACCGCATAAGGATTTTCACTCTTACTGTATACCTTGCTTAGGGCCAGAACACAACGTCTCGGCCTGCCGTTTTTGTGCTAGGTTTAACAAGCGCACTATTAAGCGCCGGGCGGAGTTCGCCCTTCATTATTTTGGCAAAACATTTAATTATATTATATCGTCGGATATGCCGACGCCAGTTTTAGGCAAAAAATACAAGGATAAGGACAGACATCCGAGGCCTGCACCGACTACTGAGACCACGCTAAGGCCGACTACCTGTTCTCCAGTTCTCAGCGAGGCGCCTACGCAGCCCCTGACTACCGATGAAACTTTACTACCGGTAACTTTATTACCCGAGGTCGCAGGTTCCTCAGTCCCCATTCCCACTGCAGATACCGATGCCACTCTTGGCGGAGAAACGGAAAGTTTAGCAAGGCCTGCCATTTTTGAAGGCGTTTTCAGGCCTACCACCTTATCTATTAAATCGTTCACTATATATAAAGCTCCAATGAAAATTAAAAAACAGGGTCCTCAAGGTCCCATACCCAAAAAACAGATGCTTAAAATGGCTGAGGATTTGATTTCACTCATCAGGGGCTCTCAACCCCCCTCAGACAAAAGACCCCGGATGGAGGAAGACTACCCTTCCTCAGATCAGGCATGTATTACCTCAGGCCTTTCTGAGGACCTGGATTACGCCTATTCCCCTTTTGAAGACTCTGATGCTGAGGAGTCTATTCCCTCGGTCTCCCCCCTGAGGACTACTCTTTTGGGGAAACCCTACATACATTGAGAGAACACTTCCACTGGGAAGGCCAAGATTACTCAGATTCCAAGAAAAGGCTCAGGGAATTCTGCTGCTTCCCCAGCATAGGCCCCTGGCTATTCCTCCTGTCTTGGATATTTTGGATGATGTGTACGCAGAAGCCAGTCTTAATCCAGACTCTTTACCTCCTGCCCCTGTTAAACCAGACAGATATTACCGGGTTCCTGATTCTCACCAGTTCCTTTATAAAAGCCCTTCTGCTGACCCAGAAACTATTTCTCAGCTCCCAAGGGGATTAAGGCCTCTACTGCTAAAAACCCTTTACCTTCAGAGAGAGATTCCAGAGCATTGGAAAGGTGGGGGAAAAAGGTGTATTCATCAGCCACTTTAACCATGAGGGCATTAAACTGTCAATTTCTTATGTTAAGGTATCAGCAGTTCTTGCTTATCTCAGCTGAAAAGCAAAATGACGCAAACAGAACAACCTGATTTGAAAGAGTTGCAGGATTTGTTGCATGGAGCAGAACAAGTGGGGAAACATACTTTACAGTGTGGTTTTGGTGCTTTAGAGGCCTCATGCAGAGCTGCTGTCACGGGGACTGTAGACACGCTTGGCACAAAGAACAAACCTTACCAGATCATGTCAAAGCAAAATTATTAGATGCACCACTACAAAAAGATGTACTGTTCGGTGTTAAAGCTGAGGAGGTACTAAAGAAAATGGAGGAAAAAGCTAAATCTATGCAAACAGTTAAATATTTCTTGCAGGTGCAGCCTCCACGCTTCAGCAGAAACTGGCCTTCAAAAAATTGGTCCTTTCCAGCCACAGACGGACCCCAAAGGGGTAGATACAGACGCCCAAGGGGTAGAGGACAACCTCAAGGATCTTACAGAGCCAGGCAATGGCAGTCACCAGCCCCAAGAGGTGGAGAAGACAGAACTCAGTCATTTAGAAAACAGACGCAATGACTTTCCCCTTTGCCTGCCAAACAAAGCTATAATGGCAGCACCTTTGGGCGGAAAACTGGCCTTATTTTCAAAAAACTGGCACATTATTACAAAGGACAAATGGATTCTGGATATTATAGACAGAGGCTACAGATTCCACTTCCTCACCCTTCCAAAGATGAGGGGCATGCCAAACCTGCCACAAAATCAATGGGTAGAGGCACAAAAGCAAATTTCTGCTCTCATGGATATGAAAGCAATTCAAGAGGTACCTGCAAAAGAACAAGGTCAAGGTTTTTATTCAAAACTATTTCTGGTACCAAGGAAGGACAAAGACTGGAGACCCATCTTAGACCTATCTATTCTAAACACACATCTAGAGGTACCAAAATTCAAGATGCTCACATTACAGCAGCTTCTTCCCATGCTGGGCAAGGAGTCTTGGCTGGTAACGTTGGACCTCAAGGAGGCATACCTGCATGTCCCTATCAGACAAGATTGCAGAAGATACCTCAGATTTCTTGCAGGTTCAACCCATTATCAATTCTGTGCATTGCCCTTTGGCTTATCTACTGCGCCCAGAGTGTTTACGAAATGCCTGGCATCAGTAATTGCTTTCTGCAGACAATGAGGAATACAAATCTACTCATATCTGGACGACTGCCTGATCCAAGCGGACAGCAAGGACATTCTATTGCAACATATGGCGTTTGTAATAAAACTGTTAAATGGCCTGGGGTACACAGTAAACAAAAAGAAATCAAAACTAATACCCTCTCAACAGATAATTTTCCTGGGTGCCAGCTTAAATACAACAGCCCAGATGGCTTACCTCACGCCAGACAAACAAGGGCAACTGTCTCAATACTTCAACAAAATGGCAACTTTAACCAGGCTAACTGCAAGGAAAATCCTGCAGGCTCTGGGATTCATGGCATCTTGCATTCTACTAATACCATTTGCAAAGCTGCATATGAGGAAACCACAATGGTACCTAAAAAACTTATGGTCTCAACACAAACACAGCTTAGAAACAATTTTACCACTCATTCCATGCCTTTAAAAGGAGTTTTTGTGGTGGGCTCAAGCATGCAAAAGAAACACGGGTCTCCCTTTCTGTATACCACAAGCAAGGCAAGTCATCACAACAGACGCCTCAGACTACGCATGGGGAGCACACATGGCAAACCAGTGCATCCAGGGAAAATGGTCCCAAAAACAAATGCACCTACACATCAACCAAAAGGAGATGCTAGCTGTGCAAAATGCTCTTATGAATTTCAAGGACCTACTGCAACCGGGCCAGTTATTGATAAGGACAGACAACACCACAGTCATGTGGTACATAAACAAACAGTGAGGGACGCATTCATACCCCCTATGCAGGCAAGCTATGACCCTGTGGAACACAGCATTGCAATTACAAGTTCAACTACAGGCACAATTCCTGCCAGGGAAGGAAAACACTCTGGCAGACAACTTAAGCAGAAATATTACAGACCCTCACGAATGGAAATTGCATCCTCAAGTCTTCTCAAAGATAACTCAAGCATGGGGACAGCCAGACATAGATCTATTTGCCTCCCACAGCAATTACAAGTTGGAAAAATTCTGCTCAAGGACCTATCATCTGCAGGCCTGGAAAGTGGACACACTATCTTTCAGTTGGACAGCATTGACAGTCTACGCCTTCCCGCCTCTACCTCTACTGACCAAAGTCCTATTAAAAACAAGAGCAGAGAGGCCAAAAATGATTCTCATTGCTCCAGACTGGCCACAACAGCACTGGTATCCTCTCTTAAAGAACCTGTCACACTCACCACCATGGATCCTACCTCAAGTTCCTCTTCTGTTGTCACAGCACAACTACAAGATCCTTCACGGCCAGCTCAGAACTCTAAATTTAGCTGCATGGAAAATACCTTAATTTGCCAACAGGCTCTCCTCTCCAAAGAGATACAGGATGTCATCTTGGAGGCCAGGAGATCCTCTACTAGAAAAACCTACTCCGCCAAATGGAAACGATTTTGCTCCTGGAATCAAGCAAAGGGCCAGAATCCCTGGGTAATAAATATACCACAGATTTTACAGTACCTAGCTGAGATGTTAAGCAGTGGCATTTCCTTCTCTTCCATCAAGATCCATGCTTCAGCAATTTCAGCACAATACAATACGGATCCTCCTTTATTCTCACATCCTCTATTAAGGCAGTTCCTCAGAGGGGCAAAATATAAGACCCCCACGGAAACCACCAGCTCCAGCTTGGGACCTCAACTTCGTATTGGAGAAACTGACACTGCCTCCTTTTGAGCAGGCCTCTTCAGCAGAGTTACAATACTTGTCGTGGAAAACAGCTTGCTTCTGGCTATTACCTCAGCATGCAGGGTTTCGGAGTTACAGGCCCTCATGGCTGTGCAACCATTCATCATTTTCCATCAGGATAGGGTTTCCTTACGAACCAGCCCTACCTTCATGCCAAAGGTAGTATCCAGTGTGGCTTTGAATCAGACTATTCATTTACCCACCTTTTATCCAAATCCCCAGAACAAAGGGGAGAGGCTACTCCACTCCTTGGACATTCACAGGCAACTTCATTATTACTTGGACAGAACAAAGTCATTCAGGAAATCTGAGCAGCTTTTTCTGTCCTATGCTACAGGTGCTCAAGGAAAGGCTATTTCCAAACAGACTATTTCAAAATGGATAGCCCACTGCATACACTTTTGTTATTCATTTCATGGAAAATAAGTGCCTGTATACATCAGATCCCACTCCACCAGGGCTACAGCTACCTCAGCAGCTTTCCTCAGGGGGGTCCCTACCAAGGACATTCTGGAAGCAGTTACTTGGAGTTCAGTGCACACTTTCACCAAACACTACCACCTTCCACTATACTCAAAATCTAGAGTGGGCTTTGCCACAGCAGTCCTGCAGGGCATTCTAGCCCCTCCTAATTCCGCTTAGTACCAGCCACCCTCACTTAGCTTTGGGATTCTACCCAAGTGTGATGACTGCAGCTGTATGCACAAAGAACATAGTACAATTTTGTACCTACCATAAATGTAGATGTTCGAGTGCGCATACAGCTGCAGTCCAGGTTACCCTCCCTCCATCCCCTCTTAGGACAGAGCTTATGACAAACACCTTTAACATACAACCTATTTGGGGTATTCCTATATGGTGTATTTGCTTGCAACTACTGTTTTGATTTATCTACTTATGTATGTTTGCATAACATCATGTATTGCCTTCCTTTCTGGGGGCACCTGACATCTGGGGCAAGAAAAACTGAAGAAAATGGCGTCGGCTGCCTCTTTTATACCCCTGCCGCACTGACGTCAGGGAAGAAGCGACGACAACTGACCCCGGACCCAGACTTTGGAATTCGGCCGACCGAGGACCCGCCTGACGGCAGATAACCCAAGTGTGATGACTGCAGCTGTATGCGCACTCGAACATCTACATTTATGGTAGGTACAAAACTGTACTTTCTCCTGCACCCTAGTGGCAGGAGTATGCAGTTAGAACTCATCTGTTTGAAGGTTGTTGGGTTCAGTTTTGAGCTTTTTTATCTGTTGATGTATTTTAATCAGTTTGTTCTCATTTGGTACATAAGTACCAGGTTTGTGCATGTTTGCGCTTGTTTTAGCAAAGCTCCACAGAGTTTGGTGACCAGATACTGCTCTGCTGTATTTATCTGATCAATCCAAGCCATCTGCTGATATCTGTAAAACTTAAGTAGAATTTTTCACTGTATGTTGCACTTTTGTACTGCATTTTTACCATATCACTATTTATTTGAACAATTTTTCCCCCAAAATTATTGCACTTTGTTTGCTGCAGCATAGACTAGATTCACACTTGCTGAATCTAGATGTTCATCGTGTTTCACTGTTGCAGTCATCACTGTAGGGTTCTTCCTGCTGGCACGCAGCCCTCGGTCGGCCAGAATCCCAAAGTCTGGGTCCGGCGTCAGCTGTTCAGTCATCCTCCCTGACGTCAGAGCACCAGGGGTACAAACCTCCCAGCCGACGCCATGTTCTCCAGTCTTTCTTGCCGTGCGGTGGAAGCAGTTCGCAAGTGCCGGTTGGCTGACTCCTGATATTGTTGGTGCTTCATTCCGAAGACTTTCTTCTTCTCAAAGCTAAGTACCCCATTGGGGAAACTTTTTTCTTGCTCCAGTCCGATGTCAGAAAAAGTTAATAATTGTATTTCATGTGGGAAGCAAATAACCTCATAAGGATTTCCACTCTTACTGAATTCCTTGTCTAGGCCCTGACCACGACGTAGCTAGTTGTCGGTTTTGTGCTAGATTTAATCAACGTACTATTAAGTGGAGATACGATTTTGCTTTTCACTACTTTGGCAGGCGATTTAATTACAATATGTCGTCGGACACGCTTCCGACTACTTGAGTTCACAAAAGGTGCAAGGATAAGGACACGCCTCCGAGGTCCAAATCAGACGACGGTTCTGTTTGTATTACTTGAGCACTAAAGCAGGCCATCTTTTGTTGAAGAGGGTTCCCCTGCATCCTAGTGGCAGGAGTATACAGTTAAAACTCATCTGATTGAAGGTTGCTGGAACAGGGCACAGTTTTTCAGCTTTTTTTATTGGTTAATTTTTTTAAATCAGTTTGCTGTCATTTGTTACATTAGCACCATGTTTGAGCGGGTTTACTCTTATCTTAACAAAGCTCCACAGAGTTTGGTGACCAGTTAGTGCTCTGCTGTATTTATCTGATCAATTGAAGGCATCTGCTTATCTCTTCAAAACTTAAGTAGAATTTTTCACTGTATATTGCACTTTTGAATTTTTACCAAGTCACTGCTTATTTGAACTGTTTTTTTTCTGCAGTTGTTGCACTTTGCTGTAGCATACACTAAATTCAGACCTGCTGAATCTAGTTCTTTTTGTATAACTTGAGCATTTAACCAGGCCATCTTTTGTTGGAGAGTGTACCCCTGCACCCTAGTAGCAGGAGTGTGCACTTAGAACTCAACTGGCTGAAGGTTGTTGGAACAGGGCTCATTTTTAAGCTTTTTTATTGGTTAATTTGTTTAAATCAGTTTGCTGCCATTTGCTACATAAGCACCGCTTTTGCGTGGGTTTGTGCTTGTTTGCTTATCGCTCACTGCCAAGCAGCAGTGGGCACCATTGGCTGTTATAGATGCAAACACATCTGCCTGCAAATTTTCCCTTAGTACTCTGCTGGTTCTCCATCAGTGAGTTCTCATGATTGTCCTTCACTGACAGGTGATGCATTCATCGAAGCTCCTGAGGTGCCAACACAGATCCTACTCTGTAGCCCTTCATATTTTTTGTCCACTTCTCTTGTCCTGTACTTTACCTGGTCCTTCCTGTCCTCTCCCTGTTTTCTGAGCACATCAACCTACCTAGCATTATATCCCACAGTTTGTCCAGTCAGCCTGGTCGATATGGGCATTCTGAGGCAATGTAGCAATTGCCTCATGTACACTGACAACCCACTTCTTCTAGTCCACACAAATTCATCATGTGAGAGATGCATCTATGTCAAGAATCTAGAATCCAGTCTCTCTCATTCATCAGTCAGTTCATCTGATACTAACTAAGCAGGTTGTCACCATGCACACCTCACCTCCTGCACCTACCAAAACAACAACAACATATAAACCTACATATGCTGAGGTTCTTACCAGAAGCTTACCTAAAAGTCAGAGACCTCCCAAACAAAAACACAAGTACAATTCACAAAATACATCCTCTGCAGAACATAGTACACACAATATATCACACACCAGTGTCTCACCATTCAAGCCTCTAAGGCAAAAACAAGCGTCTTAATTTTAGGTGACTCAATTGTGAGATGTACAGATGTCCCTCTCGCCAGGCTGGATAAGGAAAAAGTCATGGTCAGGTGCCAGGATCCGCCACATCACACATGCACTCAAGTCCATCAACAGCAGGCACTGCTATGACTCCATCATAGTCCATGTTGGTGTGAATGACTTGAGACGTACCTCACTGGGCGGCGGAGTGGTGCAGCAGTTAATGCTGTTGTCTCACAACAAGAGGTACTCCGGTTCGATTCTCGGCTGGGGTGCCTTCTGTGCGGAGTTTGCATGTTCTCCCTGCGTTTGCGTGGGTTTCCTCCGGGTACTCCGGTTTCCTCCCACATTCTAAAGACATGCTTCTGCAGCATTTCTCCCCGGGCCTCCACTGAAAACAGGAACTGTGGAACGTAGTCGGACTTTCCCGGTTAACAAATGTTAAATAAATAAATATATAAAATATGAAGAGAAACAGGACTGAGCTCTCTGATGATGTGTCTCAGGCAGGTATGTCCCTATCCTTCAGCAGAATTTTATCTTCACCTGGGATGATACCTCAATACAAACAGAGAATGATTGACCTCAACAATTGGCTTAGTTTCTGGTGTCAGTCAAAGGGGATTCAGTATCTGTCAGCCTGGGATGGCATGATCGACAGACCTCGATGTTTTGCCAGAGATAGTCTTCATCTGTCAGGTTATGTTGCTAAATGCTATGAGTCTAAACCAGAAACTGCACTCATTAGAAGCAGTCCTCACCTTGGAAGATGCTGACATTTGTGCAGTCACTGAGACCTGGTTTAAGGCTGCAGAGACCATCCCAGCTATACCAGGTTGCATTTTCTTCCACACATTCAGACCACAAACTGAAGTCATGAGAGCTAAATGGGGGGGTACTGTATCATTATTCATTAAAGATAAATGCACCTCCAGATTGCTTAAACAGCATGATTCCCTTGAATTACTTCAGGTGCAATTGACTGTAGGTAAGACCCCTCTTCAGCTCTTTGCCAGCTATAGCACCCCCTTCATGTATCAGGACATCCGCACAGCCTACTTGGATCTACTTAAGTCAATCAAGATACAACCAAACACCCTGGTTTTGGGTGACTTTAACTAGCCATCCATTGACTGAGTAAATTATATGTGTTCTAACTCACTTGCCCAAAGTTTCCTGGACTTCGTTAACTTGGACAAGCTGGTTGACACAACCACAAGGGGCTCAGACATTCTGGATCTGGTGTTCTCCAACATGGGGACTGCTGCACCATTCCCAGTGTGTGGTTATTCCTGGTGAGAGCCGACCACAAATCAGTCTCGCTAGAAGAAACTGTAACACAAGACCCACCCCCTCTTAGCAACAACTAGACTAAAGAACTTCTCAAAGTCCAATTACAGCCTCTTATGTGACAGCATAAATAGCTTCATAGCCCCTCCCTCCACTGATGGAACAGACCCCTATGCTGAGTTATACACCTATACTTTATACGAGCACTTGTACAGTTGTATTGACTCTGCTATACCTGGTAGAATCAAAGCAAGATCTTCAAGGAAAAACAAACTTGCCTGGTGGACAACTGCCCTTAATAGGCTATACAATAGGAGAAAGCAATTGCTGTCTAAGAGTAGGAAGGAACGGTCTCAAAACTGGAAACACTCCCTCCTCAACTTAAACAAGCAAATAAGGCACCTAGTGAAGTCCTTCAAAGCTAACTGCAAATCCAAATTAGCTTTCCTAACTAAGGATAATCACAAGGCGTTCTTTAGTTACATCCATAACCTAAAAGGTAAGGCCCAGATTTGCACTGAACTCGTAGTTAATGGTACTATACTGAACCTGTTTTTATAACAAGCTTGCTGGCTGACAGGTTCAGTGAAAATTTCACTCCCCTGTCCCCACCACATATACCCCAAAGTATCGCTAACACCTGTCCACCAC